>NW_025887468.1:21037-40723 GCF_002878395.1 Capsicum annuum
TGAGAAAATGCAGCCCACATCCAAAAATATGGGTCAATACCATGGAAAGGAACCGAGTATATGGGGTTTTATGCAGTTGTATAAACATCATCATCATAAATATTTATAAGAAATATGCAGGATGTATGAAAGACTTAGATAGCCCGAAGAAAATCATCATAATCATGAGAGGATGAAATAAGTACAATAACACATGTGAGACATCATATAATTTGTCAATCACTTTTAGTTCATCAAGAATATCAATTCTCATAATGTAAATATCATTTAAATCTTTCGAATGAATAAATTTAACAATTCCACTTTCAAATCACTTCACCACTCACCATAGACACAAGGAACACATACACTGGGAGATACTATGACCGACATAAACTATGTGAGCTACATGGAGTCCAACGTACAACCCATGTTGGGGAGAGCCATCCTATCCTTGTCATCGGAGTAGGACTATCGATATCAAATCCACATAAACTAGTGATCACTATATAAATCAACCTCAGGCTACTCCTATGAGGGCACGTAGTTCTAGGGAAGTAAGGTCGCTTTATACCACCGACTCGATGTTAAAGATTTCTCCTGGACTTAGCTCAGATCATTTCGAATACAATCCATAACAAAACAATTTTAGTAATATATAAATATACATCGGGAGCCATCATGCTTCCCATCTATCAAAATCAACCACGTTGTGGATTTCTTTCACACTCGAGTTTAAAACAACTCCATTAAGATCAAAATGTCAAATCATTCAAAATATCTCAAATATTCCACATCAACTTGCTTATAACACACACTTTCTCAAAAAAACACAATTTTCAATGGGGATTCACGACCCAAATATCAAAATCATGATAAATATCATTTAAGATTCATGCTTTATATCTCCACACATGTAAATTCATCTTTCAAAATCATAAACATCAAGATTTTATAATAATCATCATAAGATATGTGTTCATGCTTCAAATTTGTAAAGATCAAATAAAATCATGCCTTTGTAAAGAAAATTACTTTTTGGGCACAAGAATGGTGGTTCGTGCCTTTGAATGGTGGTTCTTGGAGTTCTTGAACTTGGAACTTGGAATCTTGAATAAATTTACAGAATTAATAGTGAACTTTGGAGGTTCTTGAAGTTGGATGTAGGAGCTTAGGTTTTTCTTTTTAAGGGAATTTGATGAAATATAATATATAATGGTTCTAATAGGCTTTAATATAGGGTTTGGATGGATTTTGGGTGAGGAGGAATGACCAAAACGCCCCTACAAATCAAATAATTCTTGAATCTATCCTTTGGTGGACTGTTTTGACAGTCTGAAGTAGATCAACCATAACGTTTTACTACGATATCCAAATTGAATGAAACTAATTTCACTAGAAAGAAGACTGTCATATATTTCCGTTGATATATAGTATCTCACCCAGATTATTGTGTATGAGGAGTTATGATCGTTTGAAGTTGACTCAAAAATTCGCTTTTGATAGGCTGAAGTAGATCGACCATAAATTTTTGCTCCAATAGACAAATTGGATGAAACCAATTTCATTGGAAAGAGGACTCGTAGATCTTTCCATTTATATATAGTAGATCACCTAGATCATTATGTACAAGGAGTTATGATAGTTTAAATTTGGAGCAAAAATACGCCAGGCCTCATTACTTTTTCCTGCACATTTTACAGTTCACTACTATTCATGGTTCGATCAGAATGTTCATAACTCGTCGCTCGGGTGTCCGTTTAGGATGATACATATATTGTTGGAAAGATTATTCAATAATCAACACAATGGTGGGTCATAATCTAAGACATTCCGCATGAAAAATTTATAATTCATTCTAGAAGATAGAACCCAACACGTTTACGCACAAAATTTTAACAAAAAATTTCCTGGGGTATTACATGTATCTACTTCCGTGGATGATTTCTTAGTAGTGTATATGATGTTCAAATCATGTGTTATGACTATTAGATATGTTGATACTCATGTTGATCTTATTATTCTGGATATGCTGGATTTTACTGTGATTTTGGGCCATAGACTGGTCATTCCACTATCATGCGGTCATGAATTATTTTGCCAAGACTATTCTCTTATCCATGCTCGGCATACCCCCAGTCGTGTGGTAGGAAACAGTTAGCCACAAGCTGATAGGGATTATTTCTTATGCTTGTGATAGGAGGCTTATTTCAAGGGGTTGTGAGTCCTATCTCGTTTATATTTGTGATGCCACTATGGAGTGTTCGTCGCTTGAATTTGTTCCTCTAGTTTGTGAGTTTTCTAAAGTTTTCCGTACCAACCTGCACAGTATTCCCTCTGTCCATGAGATTGAGTTTTCTATTGACCTCGAGCCTAGTATTTAATCTATTTCTATGACACTTTACCATATGGCTCCTGCTGAGTTTAAGAAGCTGAATTCTTACCTTTAGAATCTTCTGGGTAAGGGTTTTATAAGACTGAGTGTGTCTCCTTAGGGAACTCCTATGTTGTATGTGAAGAAAAAAGATGGATCCATATATATGTTTATTAATTATAGGCAGCTTAATAAGGAAATGGTGAAGAACCACTATCCTATGCCTTACATTAATGACTTTTTAAACTACCTTTAGGGTGAGCGGTGTTTTCTAAGATTGATTTGAGATCTGGTTACTATCAGTTAAGGATTTGGGGTAAGGATATCTCGAAGATAGATTTTAGGACCCGTTATGGTCATTATAAGTTCTCTATAATGTCTTTTGGGTTGACTAATTCCCAGCCACATATATGGATTTGATGAACCAAGTGTTCAGACCTTATTTGAATTCCTTCATGATTGTGTTCATCGACAACATCCTTGTGTATTTGAGGAGTAGAGAGGAGCACGTGCAGTATTTGAGGATTGTGCTCCAGACCTTGAGGTATCATTTGCTTTTGGCTAAGTTCTTTAAGTGTGAGTTTTGGCTTAATTCGATGACATATTTTGGACATGTGGTGTCTAAGTATAGGATTACAGTAGACCCGGAGAAGATTGAGGTTGTTAGTGATTAGGCTTGGCCTAACATCTCCGATCGAGGTTCGTAGGTTTATTGGTTTGGCCAGTTATTATAGACGATTCATTGAGGGTTTTGCTACTATTTTAGCATCGATGACTAGATTGACTCAAAAGGAGGTTCCTTTTCCATGATCCGAAGAGTGTGAGCTAACGTTTAGGAAGCTTAAGGATTTTCTTAGTTCAGCTTCTATGCTAGCACTTCCTATATAGGGTGAGAGATTCACCGTGTACTGTGATGCTTTTGGTGTTGGTCTAGGTTGTGTATTGATGCAGTAGGTCGTGTTATTTCTTATGCTTCGAGATAACTTAAGGTTCATAAGTACAACTACCCCACTCATAATTTGGAGTAGAGGCAATAGTTTTCACGCTTAAGATTTGGAAGCATTATCTTTATTATGTGCATTATGGGATTTTCATCGATCACCACAGTCTTCAGCAACTTCTGGCCCATAGGGAGCTTAATACTAGAAAGTGTATATGATGAAGTTGCTTAAGGATTATTATATTTCCATCTTGTATCATCTAGAAAAGGTTAATATGGTAGTGGATGTCTTGAGTCAAAAGGCGAGGAGTATGGGAAGCTTGGCTTGTATTTTAGTTTCTCAGATGCTATTGGCATGGGACATTCATTCCTTATCCAACTTGATGGTTCGTCTTGATATTTCAGACCCTAGGAGCATTCTTTCTAGTATTGAAGAGAGGTCTTCATTATTTGAGTAGATTCAGGATTAGTAGTTTGAGGATAGTAAGCTTTACTTCATTTCTTGATTAGGTGTTGAGAGGTGAGTCCGAGAAGATCAACATAGATTCTGAGGGTGTTTTGAGATTTGATGGCCATATTTATGTGTTGAGGACTAATGAATTAATTCATTTTATTCTGTATGAGGCTTATAGCTCTAGATATTTTATTCATTCGGGCGCAGCTAAGATGTATAGAGATTTTAGCTAGGATTATTGGTGGAGTGGCACGAAGAGTGATGTGGTGGACTTTGTGGCTCATTGCCTTTGTTGTCAGTAGGTGAAGGCCGAGCATCAACATCTAGGTAGTTTGATTCAGAGATTTCCCATTCTTGAGTAGAAGTAGTAGCGGATTACCATGGACTTTATTAGTGGATTACCCTATACTTTTGTCGTTTTGATGGTGGTTGGATCATCGTTGTTTGGTTGACCAAGTTAGTGAATTTCATTCCGATTTACATATCCTTCGGTGTTGAGTGGTTAGCTCACATCTGACACGACCCAAAATTAGGCTATGTTATATGGGCATCTCAAGCCTAACTTGGGCCGAAGATTGCCCTATCAATCTGATCTAATCATCATATCGAATCACAAGGGTCAGATGAACTCCGACCATATATCAATATAGCAGAAAGTAAGACTGATAGTCATACTTAGATAATATCAAACATTTCATTAATGACAACCTTCTTACCAATATATCCAAGTCCACAGTTATCCACAACGCCTCTACACAAATCCAAAGTCTATATGTCTATATATATACGTCCGGACATGCCCGCAATAATGGCCAAAAACCAAATTCAAGACAAGTCTATGACATAAACTAAAGACCATGAAAAGTGAGACTCTCGAAATATGGAAGATCACTACTTCAATATTACACGATCTGCTCGAACACCTATCACTGTGCAGGATGAGAAGAAGATGCTCCAAGCCCTATGTTGCATGGGGACATAGTGTTCGAATATGGTTAGCAGTTGGAGAGCTAGCATATAACTCAAGGATAAGGATAAAATAACAGTATCAATTAAATCTAAATCATTACATCATGTTCAACCACATTTATATACATAATCACACAAGTAGTTTAATATACATAACATATTCAAAATGTGTCAGAAGGAAACAAAACTTAGAAACATTCTCAACATACTCATTCACATGCATGCGGTGCAAAAATCCAATCTTCGTCACTTATAGGTTCACACGTTTCTCATTAGGTGGGGGAATTTAACTACATATACACATTCATTAGTTGAGGGACTTTAACCATATACCAATATTCATTTGACAAGGGACTCTAACCATAAGATATTTAAGTTGGGCAAGGAATTCTAACCTCATGCCATTTCATTTGAGCAAGGGACTCTAACCTCATGTCATTTCATTTGGGCAAGAGACTCTAACTACAAACCATATTAGATAGGGTACTTTTAGCCCAAGATGACATTTTTAAGCAAGGGACTCTAACCTCTTGCATTTTTCACTAGACTAGGGATTTTAACCTCAAGCCATATTGGTAGGCAAGGGACTCTAACCTCAAGCCATCACGACTATTATTAGTCTACATTGGGACTCTAACCCTTTTTCCATACATCAACATTCATTCATTTCAACACTTAGGGACTCTGGCCCATTTAACCAATTTGACACTTTGGTACTTTACCCATTTAACCAATTCCACACCACACATGACTTTCTTGGTCATTTGTAGTTCAAACATTTAATTAGGCCAATGCCTTAATTCAATTTAATTTATGGCCGCCAATACCCCTACAAGCCATTCATTCCTCATTAGCAATCTCATACCACCTTATTGTTCAACATAATTCAATTTCATTCTAGGGACTTTGACCCCTCTTTAGCCATCAAACCAACAAGGTCACTGTAAAACCCCAAATTTTTCATCAGCTTAATTTCTCCTCAAGAAGGTTAAGGAGTGACTTTCTAAGTGAGTATTATTTTAACCATATATAATTTCCCTAATTTCAACTTTTTATCACATGAGAAATTTGATAAGCTTTCCGTTGATATAAGATTCGCCCAAATTCGATGCCCAGGCAAGAAGTTATGGCTAATTTAAGTCTAAGTCATAAAACAACACCATTTTAGTTCTTGCGCGTCGCGGAGAGGACAGCTTGTTTTAATCGTCAATGTGTATGGGCAACGTCGAGCTGTAGATGCCGTCTGATTGGTTTGGATGAGAATTTGTGGCTTTGTTGAAGTAGTAATTGATCTTGCTTGGGAGAAACTGAAGAGGAAAGCAGCTAAGCTGAGAAACAGGAACACAAGGTACTGACCACCCATTTTCATCACCATATAGTAATTTTGATAATTGTTTGAAGTATATATGTTGTTGAATGAATTATACTTATAGCCACGTCAGTAACCAGCCACGTTTTTTAAATTTTTATTTATTTTTGCCGCATCCGGTACGCTGTATATATCTTACTACTAACGAAAGAGATTTTTATGCAACGTGGCTACCAAAAATATATAAAATTTGACAATTGTCAAATTTCAATGGAACTCCACGATAGTGGTGCATTGCGGAGGACCCCAATTTCCCAAAAGTGAATTTCCAGTGGCATAGCATGATTGTGACGCGTCGCGTTGAAGTTTCAAGTCCCAACCAGTGGGACAACGTGATGGCTCTGCGTTGTGGTGACTCCCAGATTCCCATTTGTCGATTTCCAGTGAGCCACCACAATAGTGGCACATCGAGGTGGCCCATAAAATCAGGTTCCCAGTTCAATTTTTCTAGCTTTGTACAGAAGATAAAAAGGGCACTATGAACTTTTTCCAAGCCTCTTAAACCGTACAAACACCAAATTAAAGTCATTTACAAGAATTTTATGATGTTTTTCTCAAGTTCTATCTCAACAAGACCCCTAAGTATCCAAAACCTCTTCCAAGAATCTCAAGAATCCACCATAGATTTTCTAAATTTAGTAAAGATTCAAGGTTCCCAAGTCAAGGGCTTCAAGAATCCTCATTCAAGAGTACGAATAGAGTCCCAAAAGCGAGAGTTCATCCAAGCTTCTAATTCAAGGTATGTGGGGTTTGAACAAGGACACTCCTTTCATCCTTGTGCCCAAAAGTTGTTTTAAGTTACAAGAATATATGGTTTCACATGTTTTCTTATACAAATTGAAGTATGGATTTGTACCCTTTGTTGTTGTTTTTGAGATTATGATAATTTCCATGTTTTAGAAATTGAGATACATGAGTATGTTGAAATTTTAAAACAAAATGCTGAATTTCCAGATTTCTATATGATTTATGAATCCTTATGATCTCTAGTATGCATTTTAATGAGTCTTAAATTAAGATTGAACTATGGGACACTAAGCCCTACTTGAGAATTGCAATTTTATAAACTTTTGTGCTATAAGAACCTATGATTTAAGTACTTTGAGATTATTGAGAAATATTTGACCTTTTTAGTGCTAATAGTGTTGGAATCCACAATGATATGTTCTATTAAAAAAAATAGTAATACATTTTGGTCTTCAGTATAGACCCTTAAGTTATTTGAGGTAGATTTTCTAAGAGTTTTGAGCTAAGTATGAGAGTAGTATTTAGCACCGAGTTGGGTATAATTTTGAGGTCTCATACCCCAGAACTACGTGCCACCGTAGGACTAAAATTTATGGGCCCAAGGCCGAGATAGTCATTACTGAGTTGAGTTTATACTCTCTGGCAAGAGTATGATACCTCTCCCCAATGTGAGGTTTCTTTCTTAGAAGGACAAGACATTGGACTCCATGTAGCTCATATGGTTTATATCGGTTAGAAGAAACTCCCAAGTGTCCAAAGTTATCTAATCCCGAGTTCAAAATGTCCCAAGGCTAAAAGAGTTCTAGAGTTCCCAAGTGCTGAAAATTTCTAAAAGTTCTGAGTCCTTCAGTTTTAAAGAAGTTTTACTCTCCATGAGATAAAAGTAGGAGTTTGAAAGTATTATTTAAAGTTCCATTTCCATTCAAGTATTAAGAATAAAAGGAAAGAAGAGATTTGAAAGTTAAGTATAATGACTCACGAGATTTGTATTTCATGTTTCACTATTAATGATTCATGAGAGTTATACTTGAGATTTGTTCAAGCTATGTGAGTCATTCATAAATTCATGCATGATTTTAACAAGAGTAATGATAATTTTCATTTAAATGCATACACCCCCATATACTCTGTACATTCCCAAGTGCTTATTCATATATACATCTATGTGCTACATTATCTTATAATGTAGGTTCAGGTGCTCAGTCCCAGCCTCGTCAGTGATTTTTGAGTACCTTTGTCTATATCTCCATAGTAGTGAGTCCTCATGGTTCGAGTACCTATCTTCAGACATTTCAGTATCTTAGTAGATATGTTATTGCTTTCAGTTTAAGTTAGTTAGGGGCTTGTCCCAATGACTCTCTTATCATGGAGTAGTAGAGGCTTTGTCAAACTAGTTATCAGATTATTAGTATACTAAGATTTACAGTATTGTGGTCGTTTGGACCGAGTATTTTCTTTATATTTCCTATCATTTGATATGACAGTACTAGTGTTTTGCTTATTTTGTCTAGAAATAAGTTATTAAATGTAGTAATAGGCTCAAAGGGTTAGTTTGGGTCTACTTGTATCCTTAAGTGTCGTGTGATGCTTCGGGATGAGATTTCGGATCTTTACAAACTTGGTATAAGAGCCTAAGGTTTAAGGTATCCTAGGGAGTATGACAAGCCACATTAAGTAGAGTCTTGATCATTAGTGTGTAGCGCACCACATCTATGAGCAAGAGTCTATAAGACATTTAGAAAAACGTTGTTTCTTTCTTTCAGATTCTATCGTGCCTACGGTTATCCCTCTTATCTACTAATTTGTGCTCTCCTATTTTAGAAAATGCCTCTCTGAAGAGCGAACGCCCGCAAAAATGATAATGAGCAACCCCAGCCTGTTGATCCCTTGAATGAGACTGTTCTCATGCTTATTTTTAGGCGGCCTTTCATTTGTTTGCCCAAGCAGACACCGCTAATGTTCAAGCCAATAACCAGGCCGTAATTCCAAATCAACAAGGAGGTGATTTAGCTACTGCTAAGAATCGTGATTTCATGCGGATTAATCCGTTAGAGTTTTATGGGTATAAGGCAGGTAAAGACCCATATTATACCTTGAGGAGGTGAGAAAGATCACACAAGTGATGCATGTTTCTGAGGAAGAAAGTGTTGAGCTGGCATATTACAGGTTGAAAGACATTGCTTATGAATGGGTTGTATCATGGAGAAAGGGTAGAGGTGAGGATGTTGCTCCTCTGACTTGGCAGGTGTTCTAAGATCCATTCTTGGACAAGTTCTTCTCGCTTGAGATGAGAGAAGAGAAGATTGAGAAGTTTATGAACTTAAGGCAGGGATCTATGACTATTAAGGAGTACTGCTTGAAGTTCAACCAGTTATCCAAGTATGCTTCTGATTTGATTTCTGACACCCGAGCTAGAATGAGTAAGTTCGTGATAGGTGTTTCTGGTTTAGTACTGAAAGAGTATAGGACTGAGATGCTGAATAGGGTTATGGATCTGTCTAGGTTAATGATACATGCACAACAGACAGAGGTAGACAAGATAAGAGAGAGAGATAGAGTGAGGGGTAACAAGAGGGCTAGATCTGAGCAGCATGAGTATAGTAAGGAAAGGTCCCATAGAGGGAACTGGCCACAGTTCCAGGGCCGTCATCTATGCTAGTTCCTTTATCAGCTAGTGCTCTTGCTCCTAGAGGTAGGCAGGAGCCAAGGAATAGGTCTTCTATGTCCTGGTCCCAGAACAGTGTAAGTAACAAACCCCATTATCCTCCATGTACTAAGTGTAGTAGAGATCATCCCGTAAGTGTTTACTAGACCAAAAGGGTTGTTTTGGTTGTAGAAAGCTGGGCCACAGACTTAGAGATTGTCCGCATGTTATGCAAGGAAATAGACATGCCTGACCCCAGACACAGACTACTAGTGCACCAGCTTCTGTAGCTCATTCCACCCCTACTCAAGGCACTTTATCTAGCACTGCTGGCGATCAGTGCCATAGTAGATTCTATGCCTTACCATCCTATCAGGAGCATGAGGATTCTCCTGATGTTGTTACGGGTATGCTCCATGTCTTTTTCTTTGATATTTTTGTCTTGTTGGACCCCAGATCAAGTTTCTCTTATGTGACCTTATTAGTAGCTGTGAATTTCAAAATGAGTCTCGAGAAAATTCCTGAGCCTTTCCTAGTTTCTACACCAATAGGGAGTCAGTTATTGCAAAACAAGTGTATAGAGATTGTCCTATTACTATTCTTTATAGAGTCATATTTGCTGATTTGATAGAGTTGGACATAGTGGATTTCAACCTTATTCTGGGTATGGATTGGATTCATTCTTGTTATACATCTATAGACTATTGTACCCATGTGGTCAAGTTTCTGTTCCCTGATAGACCAGTTTTTGAGTGGTCTAGGTGTTTGGTATCTCCCAAGAGTCATTTTATCTCTTATCTCAAAGCTAGAAAGCTAATATCCAAAGTTTGCCTCTATCACCTTATTAGAGTTAAAGATATTAAGTTTGAGGCTCCAACTATTCAGTCAGTCAACATTGTTAATGAGCTTCCTTATGTTTTTCTGGAAGATCTCCCAGGGGTACCTCCTGATAGAGAGATAGAATTCGGGATTGACCTTTTTCCTAACACGCAGCCTATTTCTATTCCGCCATACCGTATCGCACCTATAGAGCTTAAGGAGTTAAAAGAGCAACTCAAAGGTCTTTTAGATAAAGGTTTCATAAGGCCTAGTGTCTCTCCTTTAGGTGAACTTATTCTTTCCGTGTGAAAGAAAGATGGTTCTTTGCATATGTGCATTGACTATCGTTAGGTTAACAAGGTCACAGTTAAGAATAAGTACCCCTTTCCAAGAATTGATGACCTATTTTATCAGTTGCAAAGTGCAAGTTATTTCTCCAAGATAGACCTTAGATTCGGCTATCATTAACTTAAAGTGAGGGAATGTGATATTCCAAAGATAGCCTTCCGAACCCGTTATGGTCACTTTGAGCTTCTAGTCATGTCTTTTGGGATAACCAATGCCCTAGCAGCCTTTATAGACCTGATAGATATGTTTGTCATTATTTTCATAGATAATATCCTTGTGTACTACCGTATTGAGAACGGCCATGTAGATTATCTTACAATTGTCTTGCAAACTCTTAAAGATTACCAGTTGTTCGCCAAAGTCAACAAGTATGAATTTTGGCTAAGCTCAGTAGCCTTTTTGGGTCATATTATTTCAGGCGAAGACATTAGCATTGATCCCCAAAAGACAGGAGTTGTAAAGAATTAGCCTAGACCAATCTCTACATCTGACATTAGAAGTTTCTTAGATCTAGCTGGCTACTACCACCATTTTGTTGAAGGTTTCTCTTCTATTATGTCTCCCATAACCCGATTGACCCAAAAGAAAGTTAAGTTCCAGTGGTCAGATTCCTGTGAGAAGAGTCTTTAAGAGTTGAAGACTCGACTTACTTCAGCCCCTATGTTGACTTTACCTAATGGTAAAGATGATTTTATGGTATATTTTGATGCCTCTAGAGTTGGTTTGGGTTGTGTGTCGATACAAAGAGGTAAGGTTATAGCCTATGCCTCTAGACAGTTGAAGCCACATGAAAAGAACTACCCAACCTATGATGTTGATTTAACTGTTATGCTCTTTGTTAAGAATATGGAGACACTATCTTTATGGTGTTCATGTTGACGTGTTTACTGATCACAAAAGCCTACAGTACATGTTTACTCAGAGAGAGTTGAACCTTAGGCAGATGAGGTGGTGGAGTTATTAAAGGAATATGATATGAGTGTGTTGTATCACCCGAGCAAGGCCAATGTAGTGGCAGATTCCCTTAGCAGGTTGTCTATGGGTAGTGTTACTCATGTAGAGAAAGGTAAGAAAGAGTTAGCTTGAGATATGCACTTTTTGGCTAGACTAGGTATTAGGTTGCTTGATTTCGCTGAGGGAAGTACTTTGGTGCAAAGTGGCTCTAAATCCTTTTTTGTTTTGGAAGTGAAAGAGATGCAAGACTTAGATGATAGTTTGGTCAGAGTGAAGGGGTCAGTTAAGGACCAAAAGGTAGAGGTATTCTCCCAAGGGGGAGATGGTGTGATGAGATTACAGGGTAGATTGTGTGTTTCTCGTGTTGATGATCTAAGGTAGAGAATTATGGCTGAAGCACATGGCATACAATATTCTATTTATCTTGGCGCTACCAAGATGTACTACAACTTGCAAAAAATCAATTGGTGGAGTGGTATGAAAAAGGATATAGCTGGGTTTATAGCAGAGTGTGTAATATATCAACAGTTTAAGATAGAGCACCAAAGACTTGGTGGGGTGATGCAAGAGTTTGGTATTCCCACTTAGAAGTAAGAAGAGGTGAATATGGATTTTGTGACTGGTTTAACTCTTTCGTGATATCATCATAATTCTATTTGGGTTGTTGTAGATAGATTGACTAAGTCAGCACATTTTCTACTTGTCCATACATCTTATACAACTGAGGATTATGCTAGATTGTATATTTGAGAGTTGGTCAGGTTGCATGGAGTTCCTTTGTCTATCATTTCAGATAGGGGTACTCATTTCACTTCTTAGTTTTGGAGAGCTTTCTAGAGGGGTCTTGGTACCTAAGTTCATTTGAGTTCCGTATTTCATCCATAGACTGATGGTTAGGCTGAGAGGACCATCCAAACTTTGGAGGATATGTTGAGGGAGTTTACTCTAGATTTCAAAGGTATTTGGGATAAGTATTTGCCACTGATCGAGTGTGCATATAACAATAGTTACCATGCTAGCATCGAGATGGCACCATTTAAGGCTTTGTATGGTAGGAGATGTAGATCACCCATTGGTTTGTTTAAAATGGATGAAGCTGCTTTGGTTGGACCTGATACAGTATTTGAGGTTATGGTGAAGGTGAAGTTGATTAGAGAAAGGTTAAAGACAACTCAGAGTTTTCAAAAGTCGTACACCGATGTGAGGAGAAGGGATCTTAAGTTTAAAGTGGGTGATTTGGTGTACTTGAAGATTTCACCCATGTAAGGGGTAAAGAGATTTGGTAGAAAGGGGAAGCATAGCCCCCGTTATGTTGGCCCCTACAGAGTCTTGAGCCGTGTTGGTAAAGTAGCCTATGAAGTTGAGTTTCCCACAGAGTTATCATTCCTTCATCCTATTTTTCATGTCTCCATGCTTAAAAGAATATCTGTGATTTCGTTGTAGTAGATCCTTCAGAAAGTGCTGATATTCAGAACAGTCTTTCATTTGATGAGATTCCTGTTGAGATTCTATATTTTTAGATCCGTAGACTGAGGAACAAGTAATTCCCCTTGGTCAAAGCTTTGTTGAGGAACCAATCAGTTGAGGGCGCTACTTGGGAGGCAGAAGTAGACATGCGATCCAAGTACCCACACCTCTTTTCTGCAAGTTCATATCAATCCAAAGGTAATATTCTTCCTTAATTCATCCTTTCTAATCTAAATTTTTCAGCTATGCATCTACCCTTATTAAGTTCATGCATTCTCTAAGGTATTCAAGAGTTTAGAAAGACAAAGAGTCAGTTTAGCGAGTTCTTCCAGCTTTACGTAGTCAATTTCCTCCGTTCTCTTAGCTTAACTAGCGACATTTGTGAACGAATGTTTCCAAGGGGGATATATTGTAATAGGCCAATTTTTTCCTAAGCTTAATTTCTCATCGAGAAGGTTAAGGAGTGGCTTCCTAAGCGAGTACCATTTTAACCATATATTATTTCCCTAATTTTGACTTTTTATCATATAGGAAATTTGGTAATCTTTTTGTCGATATACGATTCGCCCAAATCTGATGCCCTGGCAAGAAGTTATGGCTAATTTAAGTTCTAGTCATAAAATAGCATCATTTTAGTGCTTGGCGCATCATGGAGAAGGTCTATTTGACAATTGTTAAATTCTAGTGGAACTCCGCGATAGTAGCGCATCGCGGAGGACCCCAATTTCCCAATAGTCAATTTGAAGTGGTCTAGCGCAATTGTAACGTATCGCGCTGAAGTTCCAGGTCCCAACCAGTGGGACAATGAGGTGGCTCTGCATCGTGGTGATTCCCAGATTCCCATTTGTCAATTTTTCTGTGAGCCACCGCGATAGTGGCGCATTGCGGTGGCCCATAAAATCGGGTTCCTATTTTAATTTTTTCAGCTTCGTACAGAAGTTAAAAAGGGCACTTTGGACTTTTTTCCAAGCCTCTTAAACTATGCAAACACCAAACTAAAGTCATTTACAAGCATTCTATGAAGTTTTTCTCAAGTTTTCTCTCAACAAAAACCCTAAGTATCCAAAACCTCTTCCACGAATCTCAAGAATCCACCATAGATTTTCTAAATTGAGTCAAGATTCAAGGTTCGCAAATCAAGGGCTTCAAGAACCATCATTCAAGAGTACGAATAGAGTTCCAAAAGTGAGAGTTCATCCAAAGCTTCTAATTCAAGGTATGCGGGATTTGAACAAGGATACTTCTTTCGTCCTTGTGCCCAAAGGGACTCTGTAAGACCCTGTAAGATCCTAGCTTAATTCAGCTCACTATTTCATGTTAAAAGGATCAAAGATTTAGAAAATTTCCACTAAGTGTTAGAGACTTAGCTATTTTAAGACCCCTAATCTTTGAAGATTTTTAGTTTGGCTATCCCAACCTCGAAACATTGATTTTGAAGTTGATTAATGTTTATGGAGGTCAAAATTATGTCTCTGGGAAGTTTCACTACTTTTAGATGTGAGGCATCCAATGGATTCATGACATGATGGGTAGTTAACCCAGGCTTAGGGTCACACCACATTGACATCTTGACCAGTTAGGGGTCGTACCGCGTTAGGTGGTCTCCTCCAACTTCTTAAATCCTCATTATTAAGGGCATTTGGGTCAATTTCCCCCAACAAAATTTGTCCATAGCACGAAATTTAGGTCCCCTAGGAGCATTAGTTGCCTCATTATTCATAAATCATATCAAAGAAATGCATTTCTCTCTTAAGAACAAACCTTAGCCCATATAATAGAATCAAAGGATTCAAGCTCAAGCTTCAAGAAAATCTTTAAGACTCTTCATAAAATAGTCAAGTGAGGTGTGTGTGATGTTCATCCATGACTTTCTTCCACCATGGAGTCCAAGGACCTAATTTATGTTTTAAATCATGAAATTTGCATGTTTAGAATAAATTATTTCCATGAAGCTTTCATGAACTTTAAATATACATGATGGTTACAAGTAATTTTTGCTGAAAGCAATCCTTACATGTTTGAATGATGGAAACTTTGGGTTTAATCTCAAATTCATAATTTCAGTATTGCGATTATGCTATTCCCACATGTTTCACTCACTTACATGATTAAGTAAATGAGTTTCAAGTGTTTGACGAAATGTCTAAATGATCGAATTTTGAACCATGATTCCCTATTATGGTTTTATGGTTTTCATAAGTTCCTTATTGTTATTTCCATTCGGTGCTGGGGGTTATGAATACTTGAAACTTAGTTGTTTACCTAGTTTTTAGTATTTTCAGAATAGTTTTAGATAAACCATGAGCATTGTCATTCAGTTAGAATCATGTTAAGTTGGTTGCTCAGTTAAGCTCAGTATAGTTCACTAATGAGTGTATTTCAATTGGGAGTAGGATTTAGTACTGAGCGAATACGGAATGGAGGCTTCCCCATCAATTAGGCAAAGTCATAAGTAGAAGTCTCTATATTACAAAACTACATAGCTAGCGTGGGTTATGAGGAGTCACCAACCAGTTTAGACTTGACTACCTATAAGGGGTCACGCATCCTCTTAGGATTGACTTTGCCCAGGGATCAGCCATCAGTTTAGGCTTGATACCTTGGTTCTTTAGTAACTTAGTGGATCCACATAACCAGCGTTAGTACCCATGGCACGGTACTGACACTCTTCCAACTGGAGTTATAGGGTTGACCCTAACTATCTTGGAATGGGGCATGTCAGTTAGATGCTACCTCCCACAATTTCAATTTAATATTCAGTACAAAATTTAGTTCAGGTGGCTTTTTCAAGGAATATAGATTACCAATTATTCTGTTATCAGATTTTAGTATTTTAGTTTCACAGATTATTTAAGAAATTATATGCTTAGTCTTGCACTTTTAGCATTTTAATTTTTATATATGGTCACTCAGCTATCTTATATTATTCATCCAGTCATTACTTTATATTTAGTTAATGATGTATTTCTGCCTAACCTTATCTCCTATACCAGTAAATTTGAAGTATTGATTGTGTACTAGCTCATTTCTTGCACTATGATGTCTTATATCATAGGTTCGAATGCTTAGTTTCCTCATTAATCAAAGACAGCATCAGTTAGCCAGCATCAGCAGTAGTGGTGAGTCCTCATACTTTGTTGATGAGTTTATCTTTCTTTAGTTAAGGTAGTAGTTTAGTTATATGGTCAATCAGAGTTATGTTGTGGTTTTGTCCCATTAACTCCCCAGTCAGTCAGTTTTAGAGGCTTTAGACATTTTCAGATAGTTAGTTTGTTTGTCAGTGCTTACTAGTCATTTTTAGTATTTCTATGTATATTTCAGTTTTGTGGAATCAGTTGTATTATTTACAGTAACTAGAACCTTATAGTGTTTTTTTAGTTAATCTCCGCACATACTCTTTTGTTATCAGTTTTATCAGTGCTCATTGTAGGTACCAACTCATGGGTTGGCTTGTGATCACTTCTCACCGTAAGCATGATTTTTGTGTCTTGGGGGTAGCCTCGGGTCGTGACAAGACTTAGTATTAGAGCCTAAAGTTTTAAAGTATCCTAGGAAGTCTAAAAATAGTATTGAGAAAAGTCTTATGCATGGGTGTGAAACGTGCCACACTTAAGGACAAGAGGTTATGAGGTGTGTTTTGGAAAAGTTCCCGTTCTTTTAGTATTTATGTCATGCTATTGAGCATGAGATCTATTTGAACACTCTTTCTAATCCAACCATTATTCCACTACAAAAAAAGCCTCCCAAAAATAATAATAGAAGAAAGGATGGCAATCAGCTTATACCTCCACCTATTTAGGAATATCCCCTGAATGAGCACCTCTCTCATGCCAAGTTCAAAGATACATTCACTACCTTAGCTCACTTAGTAGCATCTCATAATAATCAGCAGGATGCTGCCCCAACTAATCCAGTGGCTAACATAGCTGCAGCTAGGATTTGGGACTTTACCCAAATGAATCCCCTCAGTTTTTGGGATCCAAGTCTGATGAGGATCCACAAGAATTCCTTGACATAGTTTAGAGGGTAACAAATATTATGGGTATTATATCCAGTGAGAGTCCAGAGTTGGCAGCTTACCAGTTGAAGGATATAGCTCACACCTAGTCTAAGTAATGGACGAAGAATAGAGGCACAAATGTAGGGCTATAGAGTGGAAGGAGTTTGCTACAACCTTTTTAGATATTTTAATTTGAAATAGGAAAGTATGAGTGTGAAAAAGTATTCACTTAAGTTTACTCAACTAGCGAGGTATGCTCCTTATGTTGTGTCTGATAACTGATCTAGAATAAGTAAGTTAATGTCTGGAATATCTAATAGTGTGGACAAGGAGTGTAGGATTGTGATGTTAATTAAGGATATGGACATATCTAGGCTTATGGTCCATCCTCAATAGATTGAAATACAGAAGTTTAAGGAGAAAGAGGGAGAAGAAGAAAGCCAAAATAGCTAGCTTCCATTTTTCTCTGCCAAAGTCAGAGGGTGGTAACCGTTCTTAGTTCTGATAGAAGTGTTTAGCCCTAAATCCATCTTTAGCTAGTGCGTCAGTACCAAAGTTTAGGAATGATAATCAGGATAGGGTGCCAGGTTCTAAGCCCCAGGGTTGTGTTAATATTGGTCGTACTAATCGTCTTTGTTAGAAATATGGTAGGAATCATCAGGGTGTATGTAGAGCTGACAGTGATGTATGTTTTGGATGTGGTAAGATAGGACATAGGTTTAATGAATGCCAATTAGTTGCTCAGAGTCAAAGAGATTCACGCCAATAGGGTCAGTCCAATCAGTCATCCGCTCAAGCAGGTCGCTCAACTCAGCAGAGGATCATTTCCAATACCACTAGTGGTTAGTGTTAGGATAGGTTGTATGCGCTCCAGTCCCATTATGATCAAGAAAGCTCTCTTGATGTGGTTACGGGTACATTACATATCTTTTAACTTTATGTGTATGCTTTATTAGACCTCGGAGCTTCATTTTCTTTTGTAATCCCCTATATAGCTATTAATTTCAGTGTCAGTATCAAAGCTTTAACAGAACCTTTCTTAGTGTCTACACAGTAGGCATATCTACTGTAGCCAGGCAGGTATACAAAAACTATCCAATCATAATATCTCAGAAAGTCACTTTAGTAGATCTTTTAGAGTTAGAGATAACTGATTTTTATGTCATTCTCAGCATGGATTAGCTCCACTCATGCTATGCTTCACTTGATTGTAAAAATATAGTTGTTTATTTTCAGTTTTTGAATGAACTAGTTATTAAATGAACGGGTAGTACTGCACTTAGCGGTCAATTTATTTCATACCTTAGAGTGAGGAAAATCATATCCAAGGGGTGTTTTAACCATCTAGGTTGAGTCAAAGAACCTAATTTTGAGACACCCAGTATTGATTTAGTTTCAATAGTAAGGGAATTTCTAGATATATTCCCTGAAGATCTTCTCGTTGTTCCTCCTAAAAGGGAAATTGACTTTGGAATAGACATCCTTCCAAATACCCAACCTATCTCTATTTTACCATAGAAAATGGTTCTAGCAGAGCTTAGGAATTTGAAAGAACATTTGGAAGACCTCATAGATAAGGGATTCATTAGGCCTAGTATTTCTCTATGGGACGCTCCTATCCTTTTCGCGTGTAAGAAAGATGGTTCTCTCAGAATGTGCATCGATTATCATCAGTTAAACAAGGTCACTATTAAGAATAAGTATCTACTTCCCAGAAATAATGTCTTGTTCAACCAACATTAGGGTGACAGTTATTTCTCTAAGATAGACCTTAGATCCAACTATCATCAGCTCAGAGTCAGAGAATGTGACATTCCAAAAATAGCTTTCAGAACTCGATATGGTCACTTTGAATTTCTAGTTATGTCTTTTGGACTAATGAATGCCCCAACAGCTTTCATGGATTTGATGAACCGCGTATTTAAGCAGTACTTGGACATGTTCGTCATACTCTTTATTGATAATATTTTTGCCTATTCTCGTAATGAAAATAATCATGCAGACCACCTCAAAATTGTATTGCAGACTCTTAGAGTCCATCATTTATTCACCAAATTCACTTAGTACAAATTTTGGCTCAGATTAGTAGCTTTTCTTGGATATATTATTTCCGATTATGGTACTAGAGTTGACCCCCTAAAGATCAAAGTAGTGAGAAACAGCACCAAACCCATCTCTCCATTAGATATCAGAAATTTCTTGGGTTCGGCTGGCTGTTACAGATGATTTGTTAAAGGTTTCTCATCTATTGCCTTCCCCTTATCTCGATTGACTTAGAAGAAAGTCAAGTTTCAATGGTCAGATTCTTGTGAGAAGAGTTTTTAGGAGTTGAAGACTCACCTCACCTCAGCCTCAGTTTTGACCTTCCTAGATGGTTTAGATGGGTTTGTTGTTTACTGTGATACTTTCAGAGATAGTCAAGCCTATGCCTCTAGACAACTTAAACCTCATAAAAAGAATTACCCTACCCATAATCTGGAGTTGGAAACAATTGTGTTAACCTTGAAAATTTAGGGGCATTATTTGAATGGGGTTCATATTGATATATCTTGGATCACAAAAGTTTGCAGTATGTGTCCTCGCAGAAAGATTTAAATCTTTGTTTGAGAAGATAGTTAGAAT
>NW_025887469.1:0-658 GCF_002878395.1 Capsicum annuum
TCGCAACAAATAGCTTAATCTGTATGATAGTTTACAACAGATGTGTAATATGTTGCAACAAATTACATAATCTGTTTGATCCAACAGAAAAGACATCTGTTGCAACAGGTTGAACATTTGTTTACATATAATTCAATTGAGTTCATATGTTAGACTAATACCTTCATTGAATGTGAGTTCTCATAGGGTCAACTATAAATTTAATTGAGTCTTTTGTCAATTGCATGATAAAATAGTACTACGTTCCTCCCGATCAGAGTCGGCGATCGATCACTCTGAGCCAAACCGATTCTTACTACCTCATATATTAGACTAATACCTTAATTGATTAAACTAGGACTAGGGTACTAATACATTGATTGAATAATTTAGGACTAAGGGTGAGTTCTCATAGGGTAAACTATCGATTAATCTAGGACTAGGGGTGAGTTCTCATAGGGTCAGCCACAATAGATGGCAATGCCTATTTGATAATTTACAATATATGGGTAATCTGTTGCGACATATGACAATCCATTTGATAATTTACAACAGATGAGTAATCTGTCATAACAGATGACTTAATCTGTTTGATAATTTACATCAGATTCGTAATCTATTGTTACCTAATCTGATTGATAATTTACAACAGATGAGAAATCTAACGCAACATGTTGAA
>NW_025887469.1:758-13580 GCF_002878395.1 Capsicum annuum
TGGGTAATCTGTTGCGACATATGACAATCCATTTGATAATTTACAACAGATGAGTAATCTGTCATAACAGATGACTTAATCTGTTTGATAATTTACATCAGATTCGTAATCTATTGTTACCTAATATGATTGATAATTTACAACAGATGAGAAATCTGACGCAACATGTTGAATATTTATTTTTTACAATTTCAATTGAGTTCATATGTTAGACTCCTAAATTGATTAATCTTGGACCAGGGGTGAGTTTTCACAGGGTCACCTCCTAGAGTACTCGGTCAACTACAACTTTAATCATTTTTATATGATTTTAAAAATTACGCATATATTTTATGATTTTAAAAATAATTAAGATCATTTCTCACCAAATTAACATTTTTAAAACTACTTGTCATTCTTTTCCAAAATACAAATCAACCCATACAAAATGTTTCATCATTTTAAATCTTGAGGCCTGGCTCTTTCTCTCTCATTCTCACCCTACAATATAGTACAGACAATAACTACTAAACAAATTTGCTCAACCCTTCACAACAGATCACCACATAGGTGATATTTTTGACATCATTCTTGCTTGTACCAGTCATTTTCTTTGTCTTCATAGGCAACAGAGTTCGAGAAGAGATCTATATTTGTTTTTTTCTAAAAAAATAAGGGCTTTTAAGTTAATGATGAAAAATAAAACTTTTAGTTGTATTATCTTTGAGAATGGGTTTACAATTTTGAGTTTTGATGGTAAAATCATAGGAAGAACTCGAGAAATTCCTAGTTTCCGTTGTAGTGTTCCGTTGACTGTCGTGGTATAATTGGATGGTGTTGATGGTGGTGGTAGTATTTATGGTTGTTGTGGTGGCACCGGTGGTGGCATTGGTTGGTGGTGTTTGTGGTGGTGGTTGTTGGTGTGTCGGAATTCATGGTGTTTGTAATGTATTTTTAAAAATCTATGCATACATCAACTGTAATGTAATTTTTATTTATCTTTGTCTGTAGGTAAAACACGTCTCCCAAAAGAAAAAAAAGTGAAAGTGGATCAACGTCTGACCACTAAAAAAAGGGCTATAGTACAGAGGGATTCGGAGGAGCTTCCTGAACAATCTCAGTCAGGGAAAAGTAAAGCTGAGAAGAGATATGAAAACAATGTTGAGGGAGGTGGACAAGGGTCTATAGATGGTGATGAAGAAAATGAAAGTGAGAAAGAGAAGGAATTGGAGAGTCAGAAAGAGAAAGAGAATGATCATCAACATGATGATAATGGATCACCGACGGGGCGTGAGTTAATATCGATATCCCAGCGTGATCCTGTCCAAACTTTTAGTATTAACAGGTTTGAAGTTGCGATTCCGATAAATGACCAGAAGGAAAACAACTAACTGGTCAAATTGTACTTAAATGTCAGATGGGGAAAATTTTTGAACATTTTATGAAAATTACGAAGAACGAAAACATAGGCGGAATTTTAAGAAGAGTTGATTTGGACGCTTTCTTGAGCTTCCTAAGGACCCCTCTGCCTGTATCCGTTTCCTTATGACGATGGTATATGGTCTTCTCAAGTGCAGGATCAAGTACACGGGGGATGATAAAGATCCGAAAGAGGGGGACAAAAAGAAGATGAATGAAATCTGGATCAACTACTGTGGCATGTCTGTTTGTTTTGGCTTTCAAGAGTTTGCCATAGTGATGGGCCTGATATGCCATCGTTCAGATGGACCACCACCCTGCAAAAGATCCAAGGCAAGAAAATGCAAGGGAAAAATAGATGGGTTGTTTGACATTGCTCGACGTGGCTACAAAGCATCGGATTTGTTGACAGATCTCGAGGATAAAACCATACCAGAGCAGTACAGGGAGAAATTGTGCTTAGTTTGGTTTGCCCATTCAGTTATATTGGCAAGAGATGTCAGCAAGGTTATAGAAGATGATTTGTTTGTGCATGCTGAGGATTTTGATAAATTCAACAATTATCCCTGGGGATATGACAGCTTCTACTTGACTGTCCAATATTTACTGACAAAGCTATCCTCAGGGACGACCACATTATACGGCTTTCCTTGGGCTTTCATGGTAAAATTAATCACTAATTTTACTCATCCATTAATTTATATTGAATATAGTTATTATGATTTTTTTTTGCTTGCTCCTGTTTACACTTTTTAGGCTTGGGAATTTGAAGCCATTCCTCCCCTGCGAAAGCAGTTAATGGATTACCCGGATGAGGTTTCTCATCCAAGGATATTTAGGTGGTTGGCTGCAAAGAGCAACATCAATATTAAGGAGGCTGGTCTCTTTAACCCTCCGGATGATGCAGTACGTCTTCTTCAAGTAAAATAATTCTACTCAAAGTTAAGAAAGATATTGAAAGATATTATATCTGATGCACCAGATGGGACATCTGTTGCGACGGGGTATATCTTGCATCAGATTACCCATCTGTGGCGTTGGTTCTCTGAATCCGACTCCTAAAAGATTAACCATCTACTGTAAATTATGCAACAGATGTTTAATCTGATAACATATCGTTCATCTGTTGTAACGTACAGATCATATGTTGCATAAAAAAATTACCCATCTTGTGCAGCTATTGCAACAGATGATTGATATTTTGCATCAGATTATCCATGTGTTACTCTGTTTCTCTAAACCAAACTTAAACTGATTTTAACCATATACTGCAAACTATGCAACAGATGGAATGTAGCCCAACTCTGAAAATTATTATATTATATGATTTAAATGCATCTGTCTTTTTTTTCTTTTTTAGAGGTTGTGCATCCATGGACCGTGCCTACTGAGGAGGAGTCGGTGATGACTTCTTATATTACTCTAGGTCATGTTGATACTATTGCAGACCCAACGGTGGAGTTAATAAAGAAGAAATTGGCTGGAGTAACAGCCATAAAAAGAGCGGTTAGGCAAGGTCAGCCTAATGTTGAGGCTCTTCATGACCAACCTTTTACTAAGGCAGATCCGGGTGCTTCTTCTGATGGAGTTGTTGGTGTTGGTGGTAGGCATGTTGATGCTACTACCATTCGTGATGATGAGCATATTGATGCTCAAGAAAGTATAAATATGTTTGAAAACACCCTTTTTTGCCCTTACACAGGTCCCTCTCACCCCTCTTCACCCTCTTGTTCTCGTTGCGAATGCGATGAGCGCAAGGATAGACAGGATAAACTCTTTGAAAAAGTAGAGGCTATCTCTAAAGCCATCTAGGAATTCAAATCCAAGAGGTGTGTCATACCATCCAAGAAGGTGAGAAAGCCACACACTCCTAAAGCATTGGTTAGGAGAAAGAAAAGAGCAATTAGAGACGTACTCTCCACTCGAAAATAAAAAAAAATTGCAATTTCTCCCTCTCCAAAAGCTGTAGAAGTTTCGGGGCCAGTCAAGAAGGTGGACATATACGCGGAACTTAGCGCTGAAGAGAAGAGGGATCTGCGACAGGCCAAGAATGCCAAGCCAGGCACACCAGATTACCCCAGGCCTGTAGACACGTAATTTTGTCCCTCCCCGATAGCACTTTTTACCCATTTTTACCTTATCCTACCATATACCCTCACCCATGTAATTCTATCCCACAAAAATACAAAAAAAAAAAAAACTCAACAAAATCCCTAACAAACTTTTATTCTTTTTAACATCCTAACAACCCTTTCAATGAAAAGAAGACACATCATCCATACCCCTACCCCTACCCCACCACCCCATATCCACGTGACCCCTCCTCTTCTTTTCTTGGCCACAAAGGAAAATATAAATGGAGGAAACTTCCAAGAAACAACAACAATAACTAGGAGGGACCACAATTGGGAATCCAAGGTAAAGAACAGATATATACATATGCACATATCACAAATGGGACACTCTTCATTTTTCCATTCCATCATCATCAATATATAAATGGACACACTCCATTTTGGGGGATATATACACACTTATACACAGAACATCGAAAAAATAAAATTCTTCCATTTCCATTCCATAGATATACTTAGCCACAGAACAACCAACACAGAATACACCATTAACCTCACCATTAACGGACAACCTCCTCACCATTCCAACAGCTCACACACTCCTTGATGGCTCCATTTTTCCATTCTTTTACTCTTACCAGAACACTCACCCACAGCTACCATATACACAATTACATACTTCACTGAAGACTCACACTCACAGCACACTAAAAAAAAAAGAAGAATTCACCTTCTTCGCCAACATCTACTCACAGACACCCTCACTAATATTTTTCATTTACCATACTTCACCCATATACGATCCCTCATCCTCACCATAGCAGATCTCACTCACGAGAAACCACTATTAACGCACACACTACACAGATACAGACCACAAAGAATAACAACACAGTAAGATGGCGAGAAGGGAGTAGATCAAGAGAGGGTGGTAAAGAGAGAGAGTAGAGTACAGTAAGGGTAAATTGAGAAGATGAAGAGAGTTTGAACACTTTGGTTAGTTTCTGGATATTCTCTGGCGAAATCTCACTGGAAGTGACCCGTGTTCGTCGTTGCTCGGTCTAAGCTCATCGGATTTGGCATCAAGCTCACCAGAATTGGTTTTTCTTTCATCATTTGATCATTCCCATCACGAAATCGCCCAAAACTCTTTGTTTTTCTCTGATTTTTTGGGGTGAATTCGGTTGAGATGTGTTAGGGGGTCACCGCAATTGGTTTTCGTTCGTCAATCGAATTGGTTTAAGCTCCCCCCAAAACACCAAAACTAGCGTTGGTTCTAGGGATTTCTATATGGGTTGGCTCATTTGAAATTCAGTACGGGTACCTCTTGTTTCTTTACAAGACTGACCCCGTTTGGTTCGATATTTTTTCTTCATTTCTGTTTAAAATTAGGCTTTCAATCGGATTGTGAGTTTGAAGTGGATATCGAGTTGGGGCTTGTCGTTTGAGGTTCAATCGGGACATTTCGAATATGGCTCCATTTTCTAATCACACAATCCGACATATAAAAGTCCATTTAAGGTCCAACTCTATCTCTTCTAAGTTTACTTTACTATACGTGTTTGATTTGCCTGATGTGTGGTTGAATTTTGGTGACATTAATTTGGTGTTCGATTTTGTTGAATCAATAGCTGTGGATTATTGAGATAACTGTCTTAAATCGTTGGAATTTGGTATAAAATGGAATAAGTGGGGCGAGAATTGAAAACTTGATATAATTAGTGAATTTTGATTAGTTTATTTCATTAGTTGTTTGACTTGAAATAAACGTTAATTGAATTTGGTAGTATCAAGATACGCCAATTGGAATAGGCAAGACGTAGGTCGGGTAGGCAAAATCTAGAGATTGTGGGTTGATTGAATGTTTGAAATTTGATTGAATGGTTTGATTTTATCACTTTTGAATCAATTGTATAATTTGGCCGGGGAATGCCCCGAAGTATCTGTATATATTTATTCACCAGGGAATGCCCTGAGGTATCATGTACCCGGAGGACGTTAGTGATGAAGGCCCAAGGCGTCGGGTAGAACATTAGTCTAGAATTAATTTAGAGTAGGATTTATTTAAAATTCATTTTT
This sequence comes from Capsicum annuum, assembly GCF_002878395.1. Lineage (NCBI taxonomy): Eukaryota > Viridiplantae > Streptophyta > Magnoliopsida > Solanales > Solanaceae > Capsicum > Capsicum annuum. The sequence goes on from NW_025887469.1 coordinate 6,311, forward strand.
GAACTGTATAATTGGACTGGACACTAAATTTTGGTCTGTTTTATCTTGTTAGCTTGATTGATTGTTTTGCATGTTTTGCGTGGTTTATATATTCATAATGTCAAAGTACCCTATATGCTCCGCCAAGCGACCGTGGTCAAACCACGGGATCGAGGGGTGCCTAACACCTTTTTCTCGGTCAACAGAGTTCCTTAGCCGGAATCTCTGTTCGCAAACCAGTTTTAAAGTGTCAAACCATTTCGAAAAGAATTTTCCAAAGGTGACTTGGCACACCTGATTATCCCAAGTGGCGACTCTGAATTTAATTATAAAAAATCCTTTTCGGAACAGAATTTTCATTTTTTGTCACTTAATAATAAAATCCTTTTGAACTTAAAAATTAATCTTTTGGAGTATGAAAAAGGGGTGTGACAGCTCTGGCGACTCTGCTGGGGATTATTTCAGAATTCGAGCTTATTTTTGGAGTCGTATCGACTTTGTTTGGCATTATAGGTGTATAAACATTGTTTGTGATTATTGTTTGTGTTATTGTTATCACTGTTGTGCGTTTTTGTGTTCTTTGTGTACAGTATTTATCTTATATGTTACCGCTTTTATATCTGACATCATGTGTCTGCCCCCAGGCCTTCTTTCTGCAATAAGTCCGTAGTACACGTGTTGTACATGACCTCTAGTTGAGTCACTCTTATTTTAGGGGGGAAGCCGTCGGTGTTATTGAGTAGGTGGAAAGCAAAGCAGCCACTATGGACCATACGCTCTCCCGAACAACCTTGTTAGTGAACCACAACATAGGTCAGCCTTTAGGTCATGCTTATGTGCATCATACTGAGACCTAGCGGGACCCACATGGCCCTTTGTAGGAGACTCACCTCTAAAGCATCCCTACGTGCTAAATGTTGCATCTTTGAGGATAACGTGGGCATTTGACGGACTGATTTGGGAAAAACATGTGTTAGAAGTAAAGTGTGTGGGTAATGAAAAAAAAACAAGAAAAAAAAAGAGTTTCATAGTTTTTAGAGTTTTTTTTATGGCTTTTATTTTTCACAATTCCAAAATTCAAAAGGACTTTTTTACCTTTCGCACTCATTTTCTCAAAAAACATCAAAAAGATTTTCCTTTGTCGCATGCATTCACAATTCGAAAACTTCAAAAGTATTTTTCATTAATAGGATGTGTTTATAAAAGAAAAATGCAAAAAAAAAAAGATGGTAGAAGTTTTGTACATTTCATATAACGAAAATATAAAAAAAAAAAATCTCTTTATTCCTTTACCACGCATTCATAATTCGAAAATTTCAAAAAAAAAAATAAATTCTTTCATAGTTGTTGGTGTCAAATTAAAAACCCAATTTTTTTTCTTTTATTCATCGGTCTTTGGTTGTGTCTCTTAAGTTAGGGTCAGTCTGTTAGTTAATCTTTATTTGTCCAATATGGACGAACTACTCACCCCTGATTCTCCTCTCTCGAGAGTGAGATACGTAGGCAACCTATTGTGGGTTTGGGGATCTTATTTAAAAAATCCAAAAAAGATTTTCTTCACTTTTCATCTAGAGTAGGTGCTTCATACATGTCTTGAAAATAAAAATACAAAAAAAAAATCCTTAATAGTCGTAGGTTTTATTTTTGGTTAATCTTACTTAAAAAAATCCAAATAGATTTTTTTTTCTTCACTCTTCATTTATAGTAGGTGTCACATACATCTTAAAAGAAAACCACAAAAAGATTTTCCTTTAATAGGTTCGAGTTTTATTTTCACATGAAATTCAAAACTGAAAACCCAAAAAGATTTCTTTGGTAATCATAGAATTTCACTTTATAGAGGGGTGTTTAAACCTGAAAAATACAAAAAGATTTTCGTCAATTCTTTTGACAAATTATTATTTTCTTTTCTTCTTAAAGTTTCAAGAAAAAGAAAAAAGAAAAAAATAGTTTAATTTGGCCATTTTGGCAAGACTTCACGAACTACGCACACCTGATTCTCCTCTCCTGGGGGTGAGATACGTAGGCGCCCTTCTAGGGTTCAGTGATTTTTTTTGAAGAAAAAAAAGAGGTTTTAAAAAATGTTGAACTCTAACATATATGTTGTCTCTTGCTCAGTTAGTTTAAGGTGGTTGGTTTTTGGTTTCCTGGATGGTCCTCCGTATCACACCAAATCCAAGGAAAGGCTAGTTGTGTCCAACAAGGATATATAGAGTGGCATCATGGATGAAACAAAGAGTCAGGAAATTGAGAGTTTAAAGGAAGAGAATTTGAGACTGAATCAACAAATGATGGGAATGTACCGAGCTTGGGCCAGTGGGCTGCCTCCACCTCCTTTCCCCATTTTTGACCCTGCAAATACCTTGAGTCTTCCACCAAAATTGCAAAGTCAGTTTCCTACTGTTGTTGATGCACCACAGCATGCCTCAGAATCCATTCCACATCAAATGCACCTCAACACTTCCACCACTCTTTCTTCATCTCCTCAATATAAGTCTACCACATTCACAGCACCATATATCGTCTGTGCTTTTGTTGCTCAACCTTCTACTAAGGCTTCCACTTTGTCTGTCAATCTGACGATTGTGCTTCCCCAGTCCACTAGTGACTCCATGTTCAATACTGTTGATGATCATTGGTATACTCTTGAGCCTACAGTTAAGTTAAGTGAACCACCAAAATTTCTTACTAAGAAGCCTAGCATGCCAAAAGAGCCAGAGAAAATGGTTGGGAAAGTGAAGAGTGTAGAAAATGATATGAAAAATTCCCCTGGACTTATGGGATATGAAGATGTTTCATATAAAAACTGGGGCATGTCTTCAAGTGTTAAACTTCCTCCCAGCTTTGAGACATCAAAATTTGGAGAGCCTGATGGACAGAAGGATTCTGTGAAACATTCGGGACGACAATGCAATCAACCAAGGGAAACTGAAAGAAAGAAGAAAGAAAACGCACCTATTGTCATGACAGGGCCAAAGCAGAGTTTGACAGGTCCAACCCACCAATACTGTCAGCTTTGATCCCGAGCTTGCATATCAGATCCACATAATCACTTACAACAAGGTTTCTTTCTCCGAAATCCAAGAAATCCCATTCCACTTCCTCGATATCCTGTGAACAATGCACAATTGTATGCTCATCCATCTTCTTATCCATAATGGCATGCACCTGTCCCTCAACATCGTCCTTGACCTCCACAAATTTACCAAGGGGCCTTTAAATCCAAATTTCATCCGAGGCCAGAGTTCGCAAAAAGGAGGAAGGAAAAACATAATTTCACTCCTATTGGGGAATTCTATGCCAGTTTATTCCAGAGATTGGTACAGTAGGGCATGATCACTCTTATCCTTGGGTATACTCCTGACCCGCTTTCAAGAAGCTTTGATCCTAATGTGCGATGTGCATATCATTCTGATGTTCAGGGTCACAGTACTGAAGATTGTTGTACTTTGAAAAGAGAAATAGAAAAGATAATTCAAGATAAATTGATTGTGGTGCAAAACATTAGCCCTTCGACCATCCCACAGAGTTTTTCACCAGCACGCGATACTGCACAATATGTGGGAGGCAATGAGTTAAGCATCGGGATCCAGAGCTTATTTGTTGAAGGAAATATGTTTGACAGTGGTGGAAGCTTTAGTCATGTTGATATGCAAACCAGTGGCTAATATGTCAGGTTGAGCAATTGAAAAGTCACCCCTCTCTCTACTAGGAAGAGGTCTGGTAGTTTGTTTTGTTTTGTTTTCTGTTTTTCAAATTATTTCAGGGGTGTAGTTCGGGATCTATCTTGTTTTGTCCCTTTGTTGTTTATGTTCATACTCTTTTATCTTTTATTTCAACTAAATGAAGTGTCCCTTTCCTTTTGTGTTTCAAATATTTGTTGTTTGTTTGTTTTCTTTATACAGTCACTTTATGTTGATTCTAGTGATATGATATGCCTGCGGAATTTTTAGCCAGATCTTAAAATCCAGCTTAATCATGAAGCATTGAATCAGAGAGTTAACTTTAGGAAAAGAGAGCATCTGAGAAAATAAATAGAGTGTTGGGGCATTTGGTGATCAACTTGAAGCCTTCTTTGAAAATTGAGACTTTTTGAGAATCGCAAGGATAACTTGGTCATCAATCGAAAGACATGTCTTAATTAGGTCAAACAGTGTCTACGTGATCCTATCAAGAGGAACAGGAAGAAAATTAGCTCCACAAAGTTATGAGTCCTTCAGCATGAGGAATGTACAACAAAGTGGAGCTGTATGCTGGGCAAGTATAGAAAAAGAGGTGGAACACATGCTCGGGGCAAGTTAGTGTTGTAAACATTTCATAAATGATCTTGATCGTGCACTTTCACATTGCGTGCTATGTACTAGCATTTTCAAGAATTGATATGATGAAGGCATTTCATTCTGCTATCCAAACATTGTGTTATCCTTTGTTTACCTCCATTTGGACGTTAGTGTTATTTTGTTTCAGACCCCTCTTTTGGAATCAAGATAAGAGTCAACAAAATTCAAAAAAATATGTCGAAAAAGAAAGAAAAGATGAGTGTCAAGAAAAATAAAGTCAGAAAAGTCCCAAAGATAAAAGAGTCAACAAAACAAAAAAATAGAATCAAGTAAAAGAACAAGCTGCCAGAACTACGCATGACCTAATTCTCCTCTCTCGGGGGTGAGATACGTAGGCTGCCTTACTAAGGGCTCGGTCTAACCAAATAAACAATTTAGAGTCACCCAGTCAAAAGAAACTGGGGTATGGGTTAATCCTCATTGTTTGAGTCGATTCCAAAAGTTGTAAGTCCTACCCCACTTCAAGTGTTGTTTGGGCCCCATGCCATCCTTTCTTTCTAACCTTATCCAAAAGCCAAGTTACAACCAAAGAAAGACCTTCAGATCAATCTTTGAGGATGTTAAGGCGGAGCATGCAAGGGATATAATGATGCATTTGGGAACTATTTGTCTTCCTCAACATAGGGAATCAAAAGAGAAATAAAAATGAGAGTGTCTTCTTGGTGAAAACCCTTACGGGCACCATAAGGCGATGGCAAGTTAAGAGAAATAAAAATGAGAGAGTCTTATTGGTGAAAACCCTCACGGGCACCATAAGGCGATAGTGAGCCGAGAGAAAATGAAAGAAGCTTGTTGGCGAAAATTATTCAAGGCGCCACTAGCCGAATGGGGTCTTAAATGCAATTGACCTAAGAAAGCAACTCAGTTTCAAGGCCATTAACTCAACAACAATGGGTAGAAAGTTTAGATGAAAAGATCAAGCTGCTTAATCAAAAATGGGTGCATAATCATTAGTGTTGACCGTCATTTTTAGATGAATTTTTTGTTTCTTTGTTTTAAAAGGGGACATTTATTGTCTTTTCTTTCTTCTCTTTATTTTAATTTTATCTTTCTTAAGTTAGTTATCAAAACAAAAATTGTCATTCTTTTTTTTGTTTCTTGTCTTTGAGTCAAGTCCGTGTCAAAACAAGTGAGAAAAGATTTCAAAACTGGCTACTAGCTTCTTTAATTGCACAAAGCAAGACAAAAGCTAGCACATGAAAAAGACATGATTGTGAGCCCAAAAAAGGCATGCATGAAGTTTTGTCAATAGAGAAGTCAGGGAACTCATGGAAATACCAAGATTCAAAGGGTTTATTTGAGAAACACGACAAAGCAGAAATACTGTGTTTGTTTCAGAGTTACTCTTAATAAGCTGAGTTTGAGTCAATCATACAGAAAGTCAATGACATATGCTAATGGTTGGAAGCAAAGATAAATGTGACGGGGGTAGGAGCAATTGCCTCAAAAGCCAAATCCATAAACTAGCCACCATGTTTTTAAACTCATAAGTTTTCTTTGTATGTAATAGGAATACATATACACACTTATACACAGAACATCGAAAAAAAGAATTCTTCCATTTCCATTCCATAGATATACTTAGCCACACAGCAACCAACACACAATACACCATTAACCTCACCATTAATGGACAGCTTCCTCACTATTCTAACAGCTCACACACTCCTTGATGGCTCAATTTTCCATTCTTTTGCTCTTACCAGAACACACACCCACAACTACCATATACACAATTACATTCTTCACTGAATAGCACACGAAAAAATGAAGAAGAATTCACCTTCTTCTACAATATCTACTCACAGACACCCTCACTAACATTTTCCATTCACCATACTTCACCCATATACGATCCCTCATTCTCACCATAGTAGATCTCACTCACGAGAAACCACCATTAACGCACACACTACACAAATACAGACCACAAAGAATAACAACACGGTGAGATGGCGAGAAGAGAGTAGATCAAGAGAGGGCGGCGAAGAGAGAGAGTAGAGTACAGTAAGGGTAAATTGAGAGGATGAAGAGAGTTTGAACAAGGTTTGGTCAGTTTCTAGATATTCTCTGGCGAAATCTCACTAGAAGTGACCCGTGTTCGTTGTTGCTCGGTCTAAGCTCGCTGGATTTGGCCTTAAGCTCACCGGAACTGGTTTCTCTTTCATCGCCTGATCATTACCATCATGAAATCGCCCAAAACTCTTTATTTTTCTCTGATTTTTGGGGTGAATTCGGTCGATATGTGTTAGGGGGTCATCGGAATTGGTTTTCGTTCGTTAATCGGATCGGTTTAAACCTCCTAAAAACACCAAAACTAGCTTTGGTTCTACGGATTTCTATATGGGTTGGCTCCTTTGGAATTCAGTACGGGTACCTCTCATTTCTTTACAAGACTGACCCCGTTTGGTTCGATATTTCTTCTTCATTTCTGTTCGGAAATTGGGTTTTCAATTGGACTACAAGTTCGAAGTGGATATCGAGTTGGGGGTTGTCGTTTGAGGTTCAATCGGGACATTTTGAATCTGGCTCCATTTTCTAATCACACAATCCGACATATAAAAGTCCATTTAAGGTCCAACTCTATCTCTTCTAATTTTACTTTACTATACGTGTTTAATTTTCCTGATGTGTGGTTGAATTTTGGTGACATTAATTTGGTGTTCGATTTCGTTGAATAGATGGTTGTGGATTGTTGAGATAACTATCTTGATTCGTTGAAATTTGGTATAAAAATGGAATAAGTGGGACGAGAATTGAAAACTTGATATAATTAGTGAATTTTGATTAGTTTGATTCATTAGTTGTTTGACTTGAAATAAACGTTAATTGAATTTGGTAGTATCAAGATACGCCGATTGGAATAGGCAAGACGTAGGTCGGGTAGGCAAAATCTAGAGATTGTGGGTTGATTGAATGTTTGAAATTTGATTGAATGGTTTGATTTTATC
>NW_025887470.1:0-1786 GCF_002878395.1 Capsicum annuum
GGCATATTTGCAAAGGGTGTATTTTTTGGAATTCCACAAGTTCTTTTGCAGCAATGGATCAAAGAAAAGAAGCGAGAATGACTACTTACGCATTTGGTTTTTTTTTTTTTTTTTGAGTTTTGGTGATGGATTGTAGTGGTTGTGTTTTGATTTTGTACTTTTATTCAAATATGTTATTATTATTGTTCTATTATATCAATAAATTAATTCAAGTTTTAATCTATTTTCTCTAGATCTGTAGTTAATATTGTTATGATACTAACTAATTTAATTATCCTTTGGATCTCTTCTTAGTGTTGTTCTGTGATACTAACTAATTAAAGTTTTGATCTTTTTATATTAGGATTTGTAATTAGCTTTGTTTTTGATAACTTAAATTAAGGTTAAACCTCTATAATTGTTGTTGTTCTATAATGCTAATCGACGACATAGTTCCTAACTTCGCTACATTGTTCATCTTTAAAAATGTCTTTGCTAAAGAATCTTATGGTGTTAAGCTGTGCTCTGGTTTTATTGCAGATATCTCTTGAAGAAGCCATAGGATATGTTGTTTTCCATGAGCTTATTAAGGTATCTTTGCTATTTTAACTTCAAACGTGATATAATGACTCCCCGTTACGGACAACTTTCTATATTACTTATTTCGAATAATGGGTTGTTCGGCTGAATATCTTTACCTTGGTATCTAGAATAAAGCAAGCCTACGCTAATGACAACTTTGTTACCCATGCTAGAAGTTGAAGTTCACTCAAAGGTTCAGGTTGTGATGTGATATTATATTCTAGGAAAAATTAGACAGGACATCTTTATAATTGTCTGCTCTATGTTAGCAAAGTTAATATTTTATCAATATAGGTCACTTTAAATGATTTTAACCCCTTATTGTAAATTGTAAAAAATCTTATCCCCTTTATCTGATGATTCCATTTTACAGGTTTCTTTTGGTTTCCCTGCTGCTGAATTTTTGAAACGAAATTTGTCCTAATATCTCTAATGTACTTGAACGCAATTCCGTCAGGTGATTAACTACTGTCAGTTTGTTACTTGTCAGAGGTTTGATAGTAAGAGGTTTTATCGAGATTGTAGAAGGAATGTTATCCGTAATTTCAAGGAGTTGAAGAAATTGAAACGCATGCGCAGAGAACCTCATTACAGTAGTTAATTTTGTGTTGCTGATGCAACATTTCAGTATGAGGTGCGATCAATTCTTAAATTCATCTGTTTCATTGTTCATGTGGTGTACAAATTATGAAGTGGATGCACTACTAAATTTGTGCCTGATGTCATTTTTGCATCCATATCTTATAGGCGACTGACATTTGGCTTTTTTACCCTTTAGTTTTTAACTCATTTTAGCTTTTTCTTCCACCCTTTTAATTTTTAGATTCATGGATTATTAGTAAATCGTTACCACTATGGTTTATAATTGTTTCTGCATATCATATCATTGATGGTATTTCAGTTGTGAAAAACTCGAGAGTGAATTAGTTGCCCTAATTTCCCTCTTCCACTACATCACCCCAGCTACCCACCAAATGCTGAATTAAAGAAGAGCAAAAACTGTGAGGCCTAACATACTAATGCTACCAATAAAAATATGCTACCACTCAGCTTAGTGCAGATAAAGTGAAAGTGGTTGTTATATGCCACAAGATTAATGTCATTTTGCTTTCTTGTGTTTAGGTTTCTCTTTTGGGCTTGTGAAACCTGCTTCTAATGGAGGGAAGAACTCCGTGGTCACCAAGCTAGCTGGAACTTTTATATATCTAGCACCAGAATATACCGG
>NW_025887471.1:0-6971 GCF_002878395.1 Capsicum annuum
AGTTCTTTTTTCCAATGCCGACTTCATAAATTTTTCTTTTATTTCCAATGTTTGATTCAAATCTCAATGCTGACTTCATAAATAGTTCTTTTGTTGCCGCTGTTTGACCCAAATCCCAATGCTGACCTTATAAATAAAGAATTAAAGACACCAAAGTTTGACCCCTCAATATTTTTATTTTTTTTTACCCTTGAACTTTAACTTAACCAATTTTTTTTTTAATTCAGCGATTGTGTTTTTCTCTAAAATTCACGATATTTATAATACAAATATGAATAGTTTTAATCAAATTTCTTCATTGTCATCATCAAATAATTGTGCACTTATACTATATAATTAATAGTAGCGATACCTTTTTGAAAAAAATTGAGCACCCACAAACTCAAAATTCTGAGTCCACCACTATCTAGACCTTAAGTTTCTTTTCTTTATCTATATATCACGTGAATTTTATAGAACTAAAAATGAGAACTTTATTAACAAATACAAAATTCATCATTTAATTCACTAGAAAAGCATTATAAAATCATTATAAAATATAACCTAAAAAGGATATACAATAAACGTAATGCCTTGAAGGAGAAAAGAGTTGAATATGTTGAATAAAATATGATTTTGAATCTTTATAATTTATTTTGAATTTTATTTACTCTCACATTTTACTAAATTTAATTTGAGTTGATAAAAGGTAAACAGTGCTATGCTTGATTTTGTTTGAACTATTATCGTCAGTAATAATTGCGTTTGAACTACAGTTTAAATTTTAAAAATTGTAATTTTCTGATAAAACGTGTAATATTCTTTATCTATAAAATTCTTGTAAAAATAATGAGTCAAATACTACTACAATTTTAAAAGATATATATTATTTTTTCAAAATATACTTCTCAATATAAACAAGTTTCGAAAGCTTTGTCAAATAATCACTTAGATGGATTTTTTTTTCAATTCATATATTCATATTTAATGCAATGGAAAAATATATTTTATAATTTTTCATCATATTAATATGATAATATATATATATATATATTTTAAAATATTACTTAATTTGTTTAGAAGCGGAGTATGACAACTAATTTGAAATTAACTAATTCAAGATGATGTTATAACACTAGTCATCTCTAGTCACATTTGTGACATTTTTGTTTTTCCAAAACTCTTATTCACTCATTCAAAGATTTCTAGCCAATTTATTATCTTACTTTGATGACTTGAGAATGTGTCATCGTGATTTAAAGATTTTAATATAGTGATAGTTAGACCGACTATATTACATGAAGTGGAATGATGATCAACCAGGAATTCTCAGACTCAAAAGATGAAGATAGCACAAATAAAAATGCTTAGAGGAATACGTTGATATACCAGAAGAGATAAGATTAATAAGAAAGTTATGCGGGACAATGTGAAAATAGTTTTTGTGAAGGACAAGATGTGAGAACGACGTTGAGATGGTTCGAGTATGCGAAGAGGAAGAGCACACAAGCCCTTGTGAGGAAGTGCGAGAGATTGACAGTGATAGGTCGAGGAGATGTAAAGATCAATCAGAGGCGAAGTGAGAATTTCTGTTCGGGGGTTCAACATCTACAATATAAATATAAAAATCATTTTAATCATATATTAATAATAAAATTTTTCGTCGAAGAAGCTTTGGATGAACCCTTTATTAATAGGTTGGCTCTGCCTCTGAGATCAACCAAGGAAGAATTACGGAGAAGTGAATAGACATAATATAACACAGTCATAGAAATAATATAACACAGTCATAGTTCATCGAGAACATGACCCTATTCCTAGATAGAAAAATGAGAAGAACAAAAATCATAATAGACGGTTAGTAAGTAATAAAGTGTTTTATCTCTTTCCAGTGGTCTTGTTAGTGTTCGAGATAAACTAATAAAGAACTATTATTCGAGGCTAAGAACAATTGATTCACAATAATTAGTGGTGGTTTAGCTCTACATTAGATCATTACGAGTTTAAATTAAATTACTATGTTCCAAAATTGTTTCCTATTGAATTCAACCTGACTCATAATTGGATAAGTTATTGTAGACACGTAATTTTTTCCCTCCCCGAAATTAGTTTTCACCATTTTAACTTCGTTTTACTGCGTGCCCTCACCCATGTAATTATATCCCACAAAAATACAATAAATAACAAACTAACCACTCAACTAATTAAATCTCAACACTCTCTACCTTATCCTAACCGCCAACCTCACCCCTAACCCACTACCCCTACCCTCACCTCACTAACCCTAACACCTTAACAGATATATACATATCCATATACGGATAGAGACAAAAAAAAGAATTCCATTTTTTCAAGGGGGCCCCACAGGGAATTCCCCAATTCATATATACACTCACAGTAACAATGCAGAGGGGGGACACCATCAACTTCATCTTCTCCACCTTATATCATCACAACAAGATACTTCATTCTTCCACTCATCATCTTTTATTTCTTCTGGCTCACGGATATACTCACCAACCTCACGATATCTGGGGACACATAGACTGGTATAGGGAAATTGAGGAGTGAGGTGACCGAAGAGACTAAGATAGGAGTGGGAGAGATCTATTGAGAGAGAAATTGAGAAAACAAGGAGAGTGAGAGAGAGCACTGGTCAGAGTGTGAGAAAACCAGAGATAAAGGGATTCTCAAGTTTTCCCAACAAGATTCTCTCCGAAATTAGCACCATCCGTTCGAGTTAACTCATCCCGTGCCGAAAACCCAACATAACTCATCGTTTCTTTCTAATTTTTAGGAGATACTATCGAAAATAAGTGAACAATAGTAGCACCATCAACATGTTTTTTTAAAAGCGATTCTAAACAATTTAACACTGGTGTTGTATTTGGATCGGGTTTCGAAGATTTACATGTTGGAGTTGGTTCATAGTTGAGTTGTGGTATTCTTCAAGGCTGATTCGGGGTTCTTCGTCATGCAGAGTCATCTTTTCGATTGATTTATATTTGAAATAAAATCATGATTGAGGTCCATTTCTACTCTTTTCCTTTTTTTTTTCATTATTGATGGAATATGGTGCATTGGATGGAATCTCGTGTGTTGTTTGATCATGGTTGGTGATAAATTGCTACTTTGATATTGACTTGTTGCTTAATTTTTGTTGAAAAGTGATTGTGGATTGTTGAAATAGAAATTGTGAATTGTGGAAATTTAGTGTTGAGAAGAGAATTTGGGGTGGAATTGCGAGATTGATAAAAGGGTAAATTTGGTTTAATGTTGGTTCTTTGTTGTTTTGCTTAATTCGGAATGAAGTTTGTGAATTCTATAGTATAATGATAGGTCGCATTGGATAGGTAAAATGTTTAGGTTTGGGTAGGTAAAATTTAGGAGTGGTGTGTTGATTGAATGCGTTGAATGTTTAAATATGTGTTTGGATTGTTTGTGAAATGGTTTGTCTTTCTCGCATTTGGAGTCAGGGAATGCCCCAAGACACATTGTATTTATTCACCGGGAAATGCCCTGATGTATTATGTTGGTGGAAGACGTTCGTGATGAAGGCCCGAGACATCGGATAAGCATTGGAGCATAGTTTAGGATTAGTCTAGAATAGGATTTATATTTTTGTATTTCTATCCTTGGGACTGTATAATTCGAACTGGACATTATTTTGGTTTTGAATTTGTTTGATTTGTTTATTTGCTTGTTTCGTGTGTTATGTGTGGTTTATACATTTTGTAGTATCAAATTAGCCGATATGCTCCACCAAGCGACCGTGATTGAACCACGGGATCGAGGGGTGCCTAACACCTTCCCCTCGGTCAACAGAATTCCTTAGCCGAAATCTCTGTTCGCAAACTAGTTTAAAGAGTCAAATCATTTTGAAAAGTATTTTCCAAAGGTGACTTGGCACACCGGATTATGTCAAGTAGCGACTCTGAATAGAAATATAAATAATCCTTTTTCGATACAAATGTTCATCTTTTGTCACCTAATAATAAAAATCCTTTTGAAACTTTAAAATCTAATTCTTTTTGGGAGCTGAAAAAAAGGGGTGTGACAATTATATTATGATGACTGTGTATACTTTCTTCTTTTTGAGAAGAGGGTTTGAACGTCATCAGAAGCAAAGATAACAAGAATTTTTGAGATATATAGTTTTTTTTTAAATTAGCTTTGGGCCTGACCCGTTTTATTAAATAAAAGATGTAATGTTTGTACAAAATTACTCAAGTGAGCCCAAAAAATGAAAATAAAAAGATATCTGAAGAGTCAAGACCCGATCCACCAATGGGTCTTCCCCAACTATAAAAATGCCCTATAGTAGGGTTTTCTAATTGTGACTTCCCTAACGTAATCCTTAAATGTTGCCTCTGGAAGCTCTCTTCAATGATGAATTCCGTATACGTTTGTTTTAGGCCATTAATTTTCTCGAAGATGAAGCAAGTGACGAGATCTTCATATTTAGCTTGCAAAGGTGAGTCCATTTCTAGTATCCCGAAGCTACTTTGCTATAGATAGATAGTTCAAGAGGGTATATTAATGTACATCATAAATTGAAGATTTTTCAAATCCTACACATTTACCAACTTTCCTGAAAAATAAAAGAAATAGATCACCATCGTTACTAGATCACTACTGACACTTCAATATAACGAACCACATGACAACACTAACACTACTCTCTGCCTTCTCAATCAACTACATTCTTTCCAAAAAGTTAGTCAGAAGAACCTGGCTGGTAAAACAAGTTCCTTAAAAATGAGGAAAATAATTTTATTAATAGAAGTAGGAAAAACAAGTTCTATAAGTGACATTCTATATTTATTATGTCCTCTATTTAACATCACCAACCCCTACCCCTTGACTAGGGGTGTCAAATGGACGGGTTGGGTTGAGACTGAAAATATTAAATGAGTTGAATTGGATACTGAGTTGGGTCATGACCCGCCCAAATTTACTTTGGATTGAAATGGATTGAGTTGAAATGGGTAAAAATTGGGTTGGGCCTTGACCCACCCAAGCCCAACCCAAATAATTTTTTAGGGGAGAGGGTAGGATTTTGATTGTGAGGTAAGAAAAGATTTTTAATTTTTTTTTAAAAAATTAAAAGAATTAATTTTTTGGGTGAAGGTGGGGTAAGGTGGGGTTCTAGGTAGGGAGGGGACTGGGGATGAGGTGGGGTGGGGGCAAAAAATAAATTTATAAAAAACTTTTTAAGAAATAAAAATAATATATTTAATGGAGGCAGGGTGAGTGGGGTAAGCTAGGGGTGTAGTGGCGATGGTTGAGGTGAGGGCGAAGTGTGGTGGGTCATTTTGTGAGTAGGACGACATATTATCACTTGTTTTTCTTACTTTCATTAAGAAATTTTTTTTTTTATTAAACGGGTTAGAGTGGAGATTGATTGGGTTCATTTGAACGCAATTTAAAAATGAGTTGAGATTTACTCAATAATAAATTATCTTGAACTCAACCCATTAAATATTGAATGGGTTGGATGGGTTAGCTCAATTTGGGTTCATTTTGACACCTCTACCCTTGACCATCCCACCCCGTCACCCTCAAGACTCCACACCCTAACCCATCCTACTTCTAGAGCTTTTTGCTAAATTATATATAAATGATCTTGAAATAATAAGTATATGGATAATATTTTACCTTCATACTAAACACACCCCAAAGCAATGAGAGTTGACAAGAACAATTCTTGGTTTGAAGAACACAACTTCTATCCTCCTTGATATAGTTTCTCTTAAGAATTAATGGTCAAAAAAGCACCTGAACTATTACTTTTTCGCAAGCTTCACATTCCAACTATCAATTATTTCCTTTTTTTTTTCACCTGAACCATCATCGTTTATTTTGGGATTTGATTAAATTTGAATTTGCACATTTTAGGGTCACTTTCGTCAAGAATTTGAGCACAACAAGGTCCATTTCTAGGAGTCTGGAACAATGCTTTTAACAAGAATTTTTTTTTAGAAACTTGTACTCCAGACCTCTAAATAAGATTTTTCTATTATTTTTGTGGGCATTTAATTTTTTCCACTCAAAGAAAGTTTCTTTTCTGAGGAGCATAAGTTTATATTTTCACATAATCAACAAGTTATGTGTTATATATCATTCCCTTCGTCGCATATTACTTGACATGTTTGTCTTTTGCACAACTCTTAAGGAGAAATTAATAAGGAATGCAATTGACTAATATAACCCTGTTAAACTCACATTAAATACTGTCATTACTTATTGGAGTTAATTGCTCTTCCATTAAGAGCAGAAATCTACTGTAAATATTTTCCTAAAATTATACTAATGCTCAACTTTGAATTTGAAACAAATGACCATTATCGTGGTTGACTCCTGCCATTGTCCATCTGGTTAATCGTCGTTGGGGTCGACTCCTATCAGTTACCCGCTGACTTTACTCCGGTTAATTCTTCTGTCCATCCAAGATTCAATCCCATCTCTGTGACCCTACAAACCCATCAGTTTTTGGTAAGTGACGTCAGTTTTTGGATAAGCGGATTGTCATTATTTTTCTCACATTTTGCGTTGACCACTAAACTTTAACGGCTTCTCATCGGACTAGCGACCCATCAATTTCCAAAAAGTGATGTTAGTTTCCAGTGAAACTAATTATTGTTTTTCCTTATTTCTTGCGTGACCATAACTCTCTTCTCTTTTCTTTCTATCCCGTTACAGGTACTACAAGTCCAGATCCGACCCCTCTTCTCAAACGGTGATGTCAAGATTTTAGCAACCAATTTTCATCGCAAATTATCAAAATTCGGTGACTCAACCAAGTAAACTGACCCAACTTCAATCAGGTGCACTCACTCCATCTCTTCTAGTTGTGTGTATAGCTTTCTTGATTGTAGTGGCTGCCACTGTCTGTCTTGTATACTATTTGTACTTCAATCCCTTTTATCTTTGCGCCTTCGCTGACTATCTTTTCTGTGGGTGACAATTTACTTATTTATTTCTATATTTCA
>NW_025887472.1:0-4386 GCF_002878395.1 Capsicum annuum
TAATATAATATAATATAATATAATATAATATAATATAATATAATATAATATAATATAATATAATATAATATAATATAATATAATATAATATAATATAATATAATATAATATAATATAATATAATAAAATATAATAATATAAGATTCTTTCCAAAATGGAGGTACAGTCGAGTTCAATACACTTATGTTAGCCTTGTCTCTGTGACTTCGTCTAGTAAGTTGTGCCTCTCTAGCCCATCATGCTATTAAGAAAAGGGCGAATTCTGTACAATTAGAACTTCTAGACACATAGGTTTAACATAAGGGTATTAAATCTCTAACAGGCCCCATGTTTGGGTAAAAGAGCAAAGAGCCCATACAGTCATTAAACTATTTAAGATTCTTTTCTATTTCGGTTGGTGCTTTGGTTCGGTCTTCTGACTTTGGCTTAATCCGATATTATTATATGGTCTGGTAGGCTGAGAGGCATACCCCATCTTAAGAGATCCTGTTAATGTGGTATCAGAGGTATATAACAAATTATAAACTTGGTCATGAACTTCTTCAGAAAGTCCAGAGGTATATAACAAATTATAAACTTGGTCATGAACTTCTTCAGAAAGTCCTAAGGACTTGAGTTTTTGTAATTTGCAGTTTGGAGCTATATGACCATACTGGTTGCACTTATAGCACTTAATTTTTGCCAACTCTCTTTTTGATCTATTTTTCATGAATCTAGTAGACTTACGGAAGGATTTTCTAGTTTCACGTTCTTCTTTGGTTCTATGCCTAGAACGTTTATTTCTATAGGATTTATTAGGCTTGGAATATCTTTGGGTTTTTCGTGCTAAAGTTTTATCCTTACCAAATTGTTCACAAAAGTCTCTAATTGGGATTTTTCTCTGAGTTTGTCGAGCTTAATTTTTCTGGCTAATTTTAACTCGTTGCAAAGGGCTAAGCCTTCTTGAGTACAAGCTACAATAAGCTGACCATAAGTTTTTTCTGAATACTGGACTTCACCATAAGATCCTCTAAGTGATTTTCTAACTCTTTCAGCAAATAAAGGTGGAAGACCATCAATGAATTTAGCTTTCCAATGGTCATACTTACTTTCGAGTAAATCCATAACCCTACTAAAAAAGGTGTCTTTATACCATCTAAATTCTCCTAAGTGTTTGCATTTTAAACCATTAAGAAGAGTTCTAATGTTTTCATACTGATTGGTAAATCTTCCTCCAAAATGTTCAATAATTGTAAGCATAAGGGTATAGACAACATCTGATCGTCCTGTTCGAAGTGGTCGACCTAAATTATCTTTTCCAGGTTTATCATTGATGGCATTAATTATTTTGGGCGATAAGGCTATTTATTTCAGAAACAATAATTTTTCCAACATCTTCACTGACAAATTTTTGGAAAGCAGAAAAAGTCATTCCTGCATTATTGGGTAATATAAAGGAAGACTGAGGAGGATAAAGTTCCCGAGTAATTGTACCATCAGAATTTTGATAAGATCTTTCAATTATTTTGATATATGACAGCAAATATGCGGACATGAACCATGGTACAAAAAAAATAATTTTATTATGTAAGACACATATTTCATAGAATTCTTCGGAAATATTTCATAATTCATCAGGATTATAAGTTTCAAAAAACCATGTCCTAAAGATTTTCAATGTTTCAGAAAAAAATTCTTTCTGAATAAATTTTCTTGCCTGAGAACCAGGACTAAAATCAATAAGTTGTGTCATCATAGTTAAACAGAATTGATATCAAAATCCATCTCAGATGGGGTAGGATTTTCAATATCAAAATCTTGAACTATATTAGTTTTTGAGTTGATTTTTATCTTTTCTACACCTTTAGGTGTAAAATGCGAATTTGCAGAATTGATAGTATGGAAGGATGCCGCTCGATTCCTAGATGGACCATAATCAGGTTTAGTAGGTTCGATAGTAGAAATATGATGTATTGAAGGAAGTTTTCGTGGTAATGAAAAGGAATTTCTATAGACTGGGGGATTATTATCGAATTGTAGACAAATTCGTCCATCTGAATTTTGAGTTACTTGAGTTAACTCTGAATTAGTCACGTCCTCCGCTAATTGTTTTGGAGAAGTGACTGAGTTTAAAATCCATGTTTTGGGAAAGTCAATTTCATCCCATCGAATAGGTCTTCGGGTAGTAACCCTAGATTTTATAAAATTAGTTTCAATAAGTATAGTGCAATCAGAATTATGTTAATGGTATCAGAGCGTTTCAATTTTCATAGTAAATATGTTAAGTGAGGTGAAGAATTTTAGCATAGATATAAGGCTTTTATAATTATGGATATGGGATAAGTTAGTACTAAAAGTACAAAACTCGAAGAGGTAGATTTACCTCAAGATATGGATTTACTAAATAAATGGACTATTCCAAAAGTTGAATTAAAAACCATATATGAATACGGATTTTTTGATAAAATAAAACATAAACAAATTATTAAAACAACTGAATAATCCCTTGCTTTAAATGCTGATGAACAGACTATTCAACTCCTAAATAAGCATGATATTGATATTTTTAAACGTAATTATAATTATATGCATATTGGCCTAGTACAAATTGCCTTTCAACCTTTAACACTAAAAGGTCTATCTGAAACATTTTTAGCTGCTTTGCGTGATGCTAGAAATTTAAATTTTAGAAAATCCTTAATGGGATCTATTCAATCTACTCTTGCCTATGGTCCTGTATAATTTAATACTCAGCCAAATTTAGAATTATCCCTGACTGATGTAAATATTCTTCATGCTTTAACCTTAAATGTGAAACTCATGGATATGATTATGCCCCTAGATCTGAACTTATAGGATTATCTTACCGCATATACTATTGTTTATTATCAACCTTAAATCCTCGATGTAAATTAATAGATGATAATTCTGATTGCACTATGCTTATTGAAACTAATTTTATAAAATCCATGGTTACTACCCGAAGACCTATTCGATGGGATGAAATTGACTTTCCCAAAACATGAATTTTAAACTCAGTAACTTCTCCAAAACAATTGGCGGAGGACGTGACTAATTCAGAGTTAACTCAAGTAACTCAAAATTCAGATGGACGAATCTGTCTACAATTCGATAATAATCCCCCAGTCTATAGAAATTCTTTTTCATTACCAAGAAGACTTCCTTCAATACATCATATTTCTCCTATCGAGCCTACTGAACCTGATTATGGTTCATCTAGGAATCGAGCGGCATCCTTGCATACTATTAATTCTGCAGATTCGCATGTTACACCTAAAGGTGTAGAAAAGATAAAAATCAACTCAAAAACTAATATAGTTCAAGATTTTGATAATGAAAATCCTACCCCATCTGAGATGGATTTTGATATCAATTCTGTTTAACTATGATGACACAACTTATTGATTTTAGTCCTGGTTCTCAGGAAAGAAAATATATTCAGAAATAATTTTTTTTTGAAACATGGAAAACCTTTAGGACATGATTTTTTGAAACTTATAATCTTGATAAATTATGAAATATTTTTGAAGAATTCTATGAAATATGTGTCTTACATAATAAAATCATTTTTTTTGTACCATGGTTCATGTCTTCATATTTGCCGCCATATATCAAAATAATTGAAAGATCTTATCAAAATTCTGATGGTACAATTACTCGGGCACTTTATCCTCCTCAGTCTTCCTTTATATTACCCAATAATACAGGAATGACTTTTTCTGCTTTCCAAAAATTTGTCAGTAAAGATGTTGGAAAAATTATTGTTTCTGAAATAAATAGCCTTATCGCCCAAAATAATTATTTGAGTCTTTATGTTAAGGTTTTAGGAGAACATATTTCCTCTCTTGATAAAAAACTTGACGAATTAATTGAGTTAGTTAACAAACTTAGTACCCAGATAAATTTCTCTGACATTCTTTCTACTTCCAAAAACAAAGATGAAGAGAGCTATATTTTATCTAAACCTTGTATGCAAAGACCTACTGAAATAGAAGGATTTGAAAAGGTTTCTCAATTAGACCAATTAGAAAAACTCTTAGACAAAAAATTCTCTCATTTAAACATTCAACCTCTTAATATTTCTGATGATTTTGTACAAAATCTTGAGTCTAATTTTGCTGAGAATATCGAATCTACTCAAAATACTGGAGATGTAATATCTTCCGAGCTAAATAAGCTAAAAGGTATGATTAAAAAACAATCGGGAAAAAAATACGCTGATATTCCCCATATGTCTACTGCTTATTATCCACGTCCAACTCCTCAAGATGTTCTAATAGAAGAAAGAGATTGGAATCAAACAAATACTTCTTATAGTGGAGAAGCTATTTATGAATGGAATATTGACGGATTATCTGATCGACAAATCTCTATTCTTATCCATCG
>NW_025887473.1:0-7502 GCF_002878395.1 Capsicum annuum
TCTCATATATACTTACTTCATAACTGAGATTTGCTATCGCAGGTCCCAGTCCAACTCTATAAATAGGACTATCTTCTCCTCCTTGCCAATCCACATTCGCGACTTTTCCACCGATAGTCCTTATGATTGCATCTCCATCAGCCCATGAAATCGGCAACAGAGGTATCAATGGTACATTCCCTGTATTCTCCACTTCCTTGTCTGACAATCTCTCACATTCACCGGTACTTGGCCAACCCGGTGTTGTAGGATCACCAATTCCATCATACACCGATCCAACTTGAACTCCACTTGGTGGCATCCACTTATCATTTGGAAACCATCTTTCGCCGCCATAGTCCTTCTTATCAGTAAACCATCTTTCACCGCCGCCACTTGGTGTCTATTCATATGCTGACACAGTTGGTAGCTAACCAGGCTCAAAGATCGAAAGATGATGGGTCTGCATCTGTTACATCTGAGGGTACTAGAGTCAGACATTTCATGAAGATGAACCCACCTAAGTTCACTGGTACCAAGGTAGAGGAAGATCCACAGGAGTTCGTGGATGAGATGGAAAAGATCTTTAAGGTAATGAATGTGGATGAGGTTGAAGGGGTGGAGCTAGCAACCTATCAGCTCAAGGACGTTGTGAATCAGTGGTATGCCGACTGGGAAGATGAAAAAGGTGAAAGTGCTGAGCCCACAGTTTGGGGCGAATTTGTGGAAGCTTTTCTTGATTGATTCTTTCCTCTGGAGTTGAGGGAGGAATCTCAAGCAGCATAGTATGAGTGTCCAGGAGTACACTTTGAAGTTTAATAAACTAGCCCGCTATACACCAGAGTTGACTAGTAATATGAGGGCTCGGATGAGGAAATTTGCATTTGGCCTTATTGATGACCTGGTACTTGAGTGCCACGGGGCTATGTTGAATAAGGAGTTAGACTTTGCTCGACTGACCGTTCATATGCATCAAGTGGAAGAGAAGAAGAAAAAGATTGCTGAATCTAAAGAGAAACACAGACAGGCTAAAAGAGCTAGATCTGCGGATCAGCACCAGAGTCAGCCACAGAGTGGTAACTGGGGTAATAAGTGGTCAAAGAAGAATAAGTTTTGGAATAATGTACAGTCAGCAGCCAGCGCCCCAGCACCCAGACCACCGACAGACAGACAAACTCAGAGTTTTCAGACTCCTCATGGGTCCAAAGATCTAGGTACACAGTCTCAGGGCAGTCTGGCCCAGCAGCGTCGTACTCGTCCGCGGTGTGAGGCTTGCGGAAGGAATCATCTAGGGAAGTGCTGGTTTGAGGGGAGAAACTGCTATACTTGTGGCAAAGTGGGTCACCTTCAGAGAGATTGTCCATTTGCTAGAGTAAATGTAGGGGAGGGGAGGGGGGGGGCTAAGTCCCAAGCCGCCTCTACAACTCCTTTTCTTAAGGGTGCCCCTTCAGCTGCCGGAAGCGATCGCAATCGGTTATATTCTTTGACTAACCGCCAGGAGGCAAAAGCTTCACCAGATGTTGTCACCGGTATGTTATGAATCTTTTCTCGTGATGTTTATGTATTGATTGATCCCGAGTCTACTTTATCCTATGTGACCCCTTATGTAGCTGTTGGTTTTGGGTTTAAGCCCGAAGTTATTATAGAACCTTTCTCTGTTTCTACTCCTGTAGGTGATTGTGTTGTTGCTAGAAAGGTATATAAAAATTGTGTCATGTCTGTTCATAGTAGGAAAACTGTTGCAGACCTTATAGAACTGGATATGATAGATTTTGATGCCATCCTTGGGATGGACTGGCTCCATTCGTGTTATGCCACTCTTGATTGCAGAACTCGAAAGGTCACTTTTTCTTTCCCGAATGAGACACCAGTTATATGGGCATGGAGTTCTGTGGAACCTAGATGTCACTTTATCTCTTATCTTAGAGCTTGAAAGCTTATCTCCAAAGGTTGTATGTATCATCTAATTCGAGTAAAAGATTTAAAAGTTGGAAACCTTCCTCTGCAGTCAGTCCTTATAGTGAATGAATTCCCAGAAGTCTTTCCCGAAGATCTCCCAGGGATATCCCCTGATAGGGAGATAGATTTTGGCATTGATGTGTTGCCAGACACTCGTCCTATTTCTATTCTGCCATATAGAATGGGTCCCGCGGAACTATAGGAGTTAAAGGAACAACTTGTAGACCTCCTAGACAAAGCTTTTATTCGTTCTAGTGTTTCCCCATGGGGTGCACCCGTGCTCTTCGTGCGAAAGAAGGATGGGACCCTTCGGATGTGCATAGACTATTGTCAATTGAATAAGGTCATGATTAAAAATAAATATCTTCTTCCTAGGATTGACGACCTTTTTGACTAGCTTCAGGGTGCCAAGTTCTTTTAAAAAATAGACCTTCATTCGGGTTATCATCAGTTGAAAGTTAGGGAGTCAGACATACCCAAGATAGCCTTCCGAACCCGATATGGTCATTATAAATTTCTAGTCATGTCCTTCGGGTTGACTAACGCCCCTGCAGCCTTCATGAATCTTATGAATAGAGTGTTCCATCAGTTTCTTAACTTGTTCGTCATTGTATTTGTTGATGATATTCTGATCTATTCTAAGAGTAAAGAGGATCACGCCAATCACCTCCGAATTATCCTTCAGACCCTTAAGGATCATCAGCTGTATGCTAAATTTTCTAAGTATGAATTCTGGTTAGACGCTATTGCCTTCCTGGGGCATATTGTTTCCAGTGATGGGATAAGCGTGGATCCCCAGAAAGTTGAAGCAGTGAGAAAATGGCCCATACCCACGACTCCAACCGATATTCGAAGCTTCTTGGGTTTGGCGGGGTATTACAGAAGGTTCGTAGAGAGTTTTTGTTCCATAGCTGCTCCGCTTACTAAGCTGACTTAGAAAAAAAATAAAGTTTGTGTGATCTGGCTTGTGTGAAAACAGTTTTCATAAATTGAAGGACAAGCTGACTATTGCTCCTGTTTTGACCCTTCCGGAGGGTGTAGATGATTTTGTAGTTTATTGTGATGCGTCCCGTGTGGGACTTGGTTGTGTATTGATGCAGCGTGGTAAGGTGATAACTTATGCATCTAGGCAGTTAAAGGTGCATGAGCGCAATTACCCCACTCATGACTTGGAGTTAGCAGCCGTGGTGTTTGCACTTAGAATCTGGAGGCACTATCTCTATGGAGTGTATGTTGATATTTATACTAACCATAAGAGTTTACAGTATGTTTTCTCACAGAAAGAATTGAACCTCAGATAGAGGCGTTGGATGGATCTTTTGAAAGACTATGATATGAGTCTGCATTACCATCTGGGCAAGGCAAATGTTATAGCCGATGCCCTCAGCAGGTTGTCTATGGGCAGCCTTTCTCATGTAGAAGAAGGAAAGAAAGAGATGGTGAAGGATATTCACCTCTTTGCAAATCTGGGAGTGCGACTCTTAGATTCCAAAGATGGAGGGGTGATTGTTCATGAGTTAGCTAAGTCATGTCTTTGTGCTGAAGTTAAGGAGAAGCAGGTTGAAGATCTCATCTTGATGCAAATCAAGAAAGATGTGGGTCAATAAAAGGTTATGTTATTTGAAATTGGTGGCGATGGTATTCTGAGATTTCAGGGTAGGTTGTGTGTTTCGAATGTCGATGGGCTACTGGAAAGAATCCTTAATGAGGTGCACACTTCGAGGTATGCCATTCACCCAGGCTCTACTAAGATGTACCATGATCTAAGAACCTTGTATTGGTGGAATAACATGAAACGTGATGTAGCTGATTTTGTGTCCAAGTGTTTGAACTGTCAACAAGTAAAGGTAGAACACATGAGGCCGGGTGGTACTTCCCAAGAGATATCCCTGCCTTTATGGAAGTGGGAGATGATAAACATGGACTTTATTACAGGACTTCCGAGATCCCGAAACTAGTATGATTCTATATGGGTGATTGTAGATCGGGTGACCAAGTCAGCCCACTTTTTACCTGTGAGGACTAATTATTTGGAGAGTTTTATGCTAAGATTTACATTGAGGAGATAGTTTGATTGCATGGGGCACCAATGTCCATTATATCCGATAGAGGTACGTAGTTTTCATCTCAGTTTTGGAGATCCTTTCAGAAGGGTTTAGGTACACAAGTGAATTTGAGCACAGCTTTCCACCCTCAGAAGGATGGGCAAGCTGAGCGTACCATTCAGACCCTCAAAGATATGTTGAGGGCATGCGTCATTGATTTCAAAGGTAGTTGGGTAGATCACCTGCCACTGGTTGAATTCGCTTACAATAATAGCTACCATGCCAGCATCAAGATGGCTCCTTTTGAGGCTTTGTATGGGAGGAGATATAGGTCTCCGATAGGATGGTATGAAGTGGGTGAGACTCAGTTGTATGGGCCTGATCTTGTTCATCAGGCAATGGAGAAAGTGAAAATCATTATAGAACGACTCAAGACTTCTCAGAGTCATCAGAAGTCCTATGCCGATGTTCGGAGAAGAGAACTAGAGTTTGAAATTGGTGATTGAGTGTTTCTCAAGGTTTCTCCTATGAAAGGAGTTATGCAGTTTGGAAAAAAGGGTAAATTGAGCCCTCGTTATGTAGGGCCATATCAGATTTTGAAGAAGAGTGGTACAGTTGCATACGAGTTAGAATTGCCTGCAAGTTTGGGTTCCGTTCATCTGGTATTCCATGTATCCATGTTGAAGAAATGCATTGGAGATCATTCTATGGTATTGCCAGTAGAGGGTATCAAAGTGACAGACTCCTTGTCTTAAGAAGAAGAACCCATTGAAATTTTAGATCCCCAAGTTCGAAAGCTGAGGAGCAAAGAGATAGCCTCAGTAAAGGTACTGTGGAGGAATCAGAAAGTCAAAGAAGCAACTTGGGAGTCAGAAGATGATATGAGAATTAGATATCCCAATTTGTTTGCTTCGATGGAGAAGGAGACAGAAGGTACTATACCTATCTTATCTTTCCTAGTCCGTTACTATGCTTGAAATCGTGTCTGTCTGTGTCCCGCATCATTATTCGGGGACGAATAATCCTAAGGGGGGATAATGTAACGCCCTGCATTTTTGGCTAGAATAAAAAACCATGATTTCGATGTATTGCTAATCCCGAAGCCATAAAATCCTATGCCAATACGACATGTTAATTATTGTGTAGCATGTGAATCCGCTCAAGCTTGAATTTAGACCATAGAGGTCCTTCAACTCAAGGACGAGTTGAAATTATTTCGATCGACTAAGTTTTAGTAGACGTTGTAAAGTGTGTCAGCTTCCATCAACCATAACTGTCTATGTATGTTGAATTAGGAAGTCTACTATGTGTCAAATGATAGGTATTCGAGTTAGCTTTCCAACGATACTAGTTTGGCTAAAATCCAACACCCGAGCAAGAAGTTATGGCCCTTCAAAGGGATTAGCGTCGCCTAACCAATCGCCCATGGCCACTGGAAAGCATAGGAAATAGCCTAGGCGGTGCCTATGTAAACATAGGCGATAGCCTAGGCGGCGCCCATGTGAACATAGGCAATGGGATGGGCGGCGCCTATGTAAGGAATTCTGGTAATTTAAACACTCCGTGTTGAGGACAAAGTGGTCCTTTTCCACCCTTACTTAGCCCTAAAACACGAGATTTAGTTCCAAGGACCCCAAAATACATATTCTTTCATCAAAAGTTCTCAAGATTATCCTTAGGGTTTCAAAATAAAAACACAAATAGTTCAAGATTTGACCGTAGGTTTTCAAAGATAATTACATATTTGGAATCACCAATCCGCAAGCTTCAAGAAACATCTATTATCCTTGGAAATAGAAGTATGTGGGGTTATCCAAAAATCTTATGGGTGTAGTTTTATGAACATGCATGCTTTTAAATGGGGGTTTTCGATCAAATGCTAATATCTTGCTTTCAATATGATTTCTAAGTCATTGTCTTTATGTCATGAGAATTGTTTGCCTATATACTTCAATGGTTGAAACCATGCATATGTGATTTGAGATTTTCCATGGAAGTTTGATAAATATGAATGATGAATTGTTTTCAAATTCCCATGATAATGTTTCGATACTCAATATTGTATTGTGATCAACAAAAGAGAGCATGAATTTGAAATAAATATTGTTCACCACTTGTAAATGATGAAGCACCTTGATTTTTGCATGATTATGCATATGTGGATGTGATATTGATGACTTGCAAGTCGGGTATGACGATACCCTTCAAAATACGATATGTGATTGAAAAAAAATGAAATTTGAATGCATCGATTTTACATGAGAAAGGTGGATGCTTGAAGAAGGCGTTTGAGACACAAGGGCTCATCGCTGGAATAACGTGTTTGCCGACACGGAATATTGGTACCAGGCTAAGAGATCTTGTGTACTTGCCTTCATGTCCTTCCCAAATTGGGACTATAGGTAGGAGCCCGAGCCAAGTGATCTTGGGCACTACCATTGGGTCGAGACACCATGCTGTGTGGTCTTGAGTGTCTCTCCCTCACTTATACTCTAATCTCAGCGGCAACCGAGGTTTGACAGTTGGTGTAAATTATGTAGGGTATTCCACCTAGTTGCATTTCATTATTGTTGAGAAAAACTATTGCATTACACCCATGTGTTTTCAAATGATTTGATACGAAATTGCTTTACAATGGCTCTCAACTATATTTTGTAAAAATATTATGTTTTGCTTTGATATCTCTGCGTGCCAGTACTTTTTTGCTGATCCCCTCCCCTCTCCAACCTCTCAGGTTCAGAGGCCCAGTCTAGGGGTCAAGAGAATCAATAGATCTTTCAGACAGAGTTGCAGAGACAAGTGGTGAGCCTTCTATGTTTCGGAAGGTCTTATGTCCTGCAGTCCTTTTATCTTATATTCAATTTTGGGGGTCTGCTGGGCCCTGTCCCAGTTTTCAGATAGACATTGTTTCAGTCATGTAGTAGAGATTTCGCAGACGGTTTTAGAGATGTTGATTTTGATTGTGGGACACTATTCCCCATTTTCGTTTTCATATGATTCTTGACCATGTTTCTGTTATATTGTGTTTCTTCCGCATTTCTTTGATCATATGAATTGTGTGCATGATTATCAGACAGATAGGGGTGTTTCGGGCCTCCATGGTTTGAAATGCTCGTCACGGCCAGGCCTTGGTTCGGGTTGTGACATCAAGGGCAGAAGGATTGAACTCTTGGGATTTCATTTCGGTTCCTCTGTCTCAAGTTACCACTAAATTACTGGTTTCAAGCAATGTGTGGCTTCCAAGGAGATGTGATCTCTTTTGTATTGTAACATATTTTTGCGATAGAATTTTTAGTAATATTACTCAGTTGGGCATTACTAAACTTTTGAGTTCATGAGCTCACAATGTAAACACGATCGCACACTCATTTTAGTTAGTAACGTTATTTATTAAATGAATGGAAATGTGCATTTATATGGTGATTCTTGTGTTACATTTTACTGTTGATGTTCTGTTAGCGGCACAGCTAGAAGACATGATACCAAAAAGTTTAAATGGTAAGTGTACTTCATTGTTGA
>NW_025887474.1:0-1087 GCF_002878395.1 Capsicum annuum
TGTATATTATGGACGGGAATATGTGTATATATACATGTATATGAGTTTAAAAACTCATTTTTATCATTAATCATTGAGGAAGAACAAACCCTAGACAAATTTGACCTTTAAATTACTTTTGATTCAACCGTAGAAATTTCAAAGTAATCCGTTAACTGCGTTTGTCACCTCGAGAGCTTTGAGCACCTATTATTTGTGCAAACAGGATTGCATAATCAAGAGGTGAATTCTAAGGTATGAATATTGTTTGCCTTTGTTCTTTTCCATATGTATAAATGTGATAGAGGATTATATGTATTGGTTGTTATTGAAAGGTGATAGAAATAGGGTTATGGACTATTTTGCATGGTTTGGTTGAATTGAATTGTGGAAGGTGGAAATGGTAATTGAGTTATGGAAGGTGGATATGGTAATTGAGTTGTGGAATGTGAATATGGTGATATACTAGTGAATTGATGATTATTTATGTCTATGGCTCAATTTGGTTTAACGGATTGGTTAGAAGGATAAATGAATCCAAATTTGATATTGGAGGATGTTGTATGAATATGCATGGAATGTGAATGTAATTGAAGTATAAGAGGGTTAAAGTGACACCCTTTATGGTGTAATTAAGTCTTACTACTTAACCACTAGTTTGGTGAATTCAAATAATTGAATTGTGATGTTTGGTTGCTAATACTAGATTGCTATATATGTTCATTGTAGATAAGTAATCCGAAAAGACAAGAAGTCCATTTAGGACTAGTATTGAAGGTTGACAGTTAGGTATGTAAAGCATACTCTATACCATATCTTTGGCATGAAAGTGAACAATTGTTCTATTAAGAAAGTTTCCAAAGTTATTCAGTAACATGTGATCCATAATGGTTTTGTATGATGTCCTACGTTACCAATGAAATTGTTTCTACCCTACAAGATGTCAAGACATTTCAATACTTACTTGTTTTTCAAATCTTACATGTTTATTGCACTAATGAATGTCAGAAGGTATCCGGTTACTCAAACAAGATCCATGTGCTATTAATGACTCCAAAACATTTCATTGATATACAAATAAGTTCCTACTTCATTGTTATGGCATTGA
>NW_025887475.1:0-5165 GCF_002878395.1 Capsicum annuum
AGTGGCATGTTATCATGTTATAGATTGCTACCTCCTGTAGAGTAACATGTTATTATATGAATCATCACTTCCTTCTACGTGATATGTTACTATATTATGGGTTGTCACCTCCGTCAGTGTGACATATTAAGACAAGGTTTTCACAATTTACTTGACATTGCATTTGCTAATAATAAGTGTAGTGCATGTGTATACTAGTCATTAGATTGCCATCTATTACAAAGTGGCATGATTAATGATAGGTTGTCCGCCTTTCAATGAGACATGTTAGGTCATTACCCCGTTCAAAACGACATATTACATTCAAGATTGGTCGCCCGCCTTTCAATGAGATACATTAGTCCATCACCTCGTTCAAAGTGGCACGTTACATTCAAGATAGGTCATCTGTCTTTCAATGAGACACGTTGGGCAGTCACCCCATTCAATGTGGGATGTTACATTCAAGATAGGTCATTTTCCTTTCAATAAGACACATTAGGACGTCACCCGATTCAAATTGTCACATTACATTCAAGATAGATTATCCATCATTCAATAAGACATATTGGGATGTCACCCTATTCAAAGTGGCACAAAATATTCAAGATAGGTCGTCTACTCTTTTACTGGTACACGTTGGGTTGTCATCCAGTTCAAAGTTGTGCGATATTCTTAAAACCGATTATGCAAAATTAGTTCTTCAACCATTTCAACATGATAGTTTCAAACAGGTTTGGACCAATTTACATTTGTGTCATGCTACATTTACAACTAACTATTTTGTTTTAGATATTGTCGAGAGTATCCAAAAGGATGAAATTCTCAAACCAAAATCACAGGTGTTAATGACTCCAAAAATGATGCAGCACAATGTGGAACTTTTTCTTAGAAGTGAACTGGGATGTAGTTTGAAGAGTATATCAAACTCTTTGGACGGGAGCTGAAGAGTGACTTTCGCCGCCATCAAACCACACCCCTGTCAGAAGGCATATGGGTATTTTAGGATGTTTTCAATTTCAATTTCACCTCTGGGGCATTTCTAAATGTGCACCAGAGGTAACTTTTCTCTTCTTTGAAATTTGGGTGACAACACACCTAGAGCTCTAGAAATTATGTCCATATTGCTCTCAGTTATGGGTGTAAGGGGCCACATGTTTGTAATTAATAAAAATACAATCATTTTTTCCATAACACAATGTATTTGTCACTCATTTTGAACCAAACATCGTCTAAATAAAAGACTATCTTTTCTATTGATCGAGTCAAACCACTAGCAATCTATTTTCCTGGGTCTTGAGATATGTAGGTTTTGATCCTTA
This sequence comes from Capsicum annuum, assembly GCF_002878395.1. Classification (NCBI taxonomy): domain Eukaryota; kingdom Viridiplantae; phylum Streptophyta; class Magnoliopsida; order Solanales; family Solanaceae; genus Capsicum; species Capsicum annuum. The sequence goes on from NW_025887475.1 coordinate 1,302, forward strand.
TTGAAAACTCGACAACATTCCAACCTCCCCCAATATCTTATTCTCTAGCTTTTTGGTTTCACCAAAATTTGAAAACTGGGATATCTTATGAATTCCTTGAAAAACCATGCTTAAATTCAAGCGTTATGAACTACAAGTAGCCTGAATTCTTATGTAACCTGAGATATATAGGAAACGCAATGCCGGAGTTTGGCCATAACTTCCTAAAACTCGTGCGCAAACCAACACCTTTTGAGAAATAAATTGTTGGTCGGACAAAAATTATGTCAAACTCCCTTTGTCCAGGGTTATTTGCATCCACCCTACCCAAAGGGAGGGAGCATTTATTGACACTTAATTTTTGCCTTCCATAACTAAATTTAATCTTGAATTGCTTCTATCTTAAATAAAATTATGACATTTATTTTATTCGAATAAAAAAGCTTTTCCAAAATATTTATCTAGATAATTTTGTCATTTTAAGTAGCAAATGTAAATTTTCATATTCATATACACGAGATCGTATAATTTGTTACTTGAATAATTATTTTACTAAAAATCAAATTTTAATCAAGGATTATCTCAAAAATGAATTCAATGGGAAAAATCTTGATCCAAGTATAATTTATTTTCAAAAATAATTTATTTGAAAAAATATTTATTTGACCTTATTAAATCAAGGAACTCGGAATTAAACTAAATTTTAATTTGTATCAAATTTTGATTTAATTTAGTTAATTTATTGGATTTGATCGTAATTAAAATCGAATCGGTCACACTTGTAATGCAATCGACAAATTGATTTTTAATTTAGCTAAATTTAAATAAAATTAACTAAATATCAATTTATGGGCTATATAAATGCCCATTCCTAAAATCTACCCAGCCCATTCCCACTAAAATCACTACCAGCCCAACAATAACACTCCGCCCCAGCCCTTCTCCCAAGAGATAAGCCCGCCCACCACCCTTATTCTCTTTTTCTCTCCATTTAAATAGCAAATAAATGACAATATCAATAACATATAAAAAAACGTCAATCTCATAAACCCTAGCCGCCTCTCTCTTTTACCAATTTACCCATATCATACAGCTAAGAATGGCTAGTGTTCCATGAACCTTTTCTCATGCTCAGACCATGTTTGTCCATTTTAGGCAAGGAGGGATGGATACATATTTATCCACTAATAATTTGAGTACAAAGGTCATTAATGGTCTTTGTCTCACCGTGGCCTTCAATTGCTCGAAAAATAATTCTAAAATTCGGAATTGAAATCTATTTTTTCAAATTCAAAACCCTAATTCTTTTTCCCAATTTACCTATAAATAGATAGTGAGGGATAGAGGTTTAAAAGGAAAGATTTTTGGAGGAAAATTTGGAGGTTCTGGGGGAGCATGCTTCTAACCTCACGTAACAAAAATTCTCAAGGTATACTATTCAAAAATTTAATTTCAATGAGAGCTTAAACTCTAATGAGTTGAAAACTAAAATTTCAATGGTGGTAATAGTATTTGATCGACTCGTAGTCCCAGTTTACTGCTTCAAAAAAGGTGAACATTTTATCTTTCTAGCATTTTTCTTCTTTACGCTTGAATTTGTGGATATGAAATCACACAATAATTATGAGAGTGAGACTGGTCTAGTCTAAGGGTGGCAAACGGACGAATTGGATTGGATTTGGATGGGTTAAATATGAATCGAGCAAAAATGGTTTGGATTGCAATCCGCCCATATAAATATGGGTAAATATGAATTTGGTCAAATATGGATTGGGTAAAAATGGTTTCAACCCACTTTAAATCCTAAGTCAAAAAATTAAAACTTCTATATCATATCAACTTGACCTTTTTTCCATTTTTTTAGCTTTTTTTTTCTCTCTTCTATATGTAGCCTCTAGTATTCATTTTTTTCTTTTTTCTTATTTTTATCATTTCTTTTTTTTCTCTCTTCTATCTCTGCCCTCTACCCTTTGTTTCTCTTTCTTTGTTTTTTTCCTTTTTCTTTTTAGTCTCCTTTTTTTCTATTTTTTATTTTTTTGTTTTTACTTCTTTCTCACTTTTTTCTTTTTTGGTTGTATTTTATGTTTAACATTTTTTTATTTTCGAAGAACATGGCTAAGTCGAGTACAAATTATGGATGATGACTAAAATATCGTAACCACTCAGTATATTTGTTTTCACCATCATCTTTTTTCTTTTTTCTTTTCTCCTTTTTCATTATTTTTTATTTTTGATTTTTTTTGTATTTCTTTCTTCAATTCTTTCTTTACGTTTTTTTCTCTCTTCTATCTCTAACTTCTACCTCTCTTTCTACTTTTTTTTTATTTTTGGTTTCCTTCTTTTTTTATGATAATGAAAATACCATAAGCGAATATTGATTTATATTCACCCAATATTTATAATTCGAGGGCTATCTGGATCCTCATCCATATATAGTTTCGTCTCAAGAAAATACAATTAATTCATATACCTTTTTTTAATTTTTCATCCGGTGCCTGCATTGGAGCCCCGACTAATCCAGATCGATCGTTGCAGGACCTATTAAGGTAGCAGAGCTCCCAACAGAGTTTTTCTCCATAACCAGGGTCGTACCCTCGACCTCTGGTTAAGAGTAGAGCAGCCTCATCCACTGCACCACAACCCATGTTGATTTTAATTCATATACTTATTTGTATATAAATACAAATGATAAATTGCACATATTGACAACTAAACTATTCAAATACAAATAATAAATTTATTTGAAATATATAGTATGATACAAATAAATTTAAAGTAAAAAATATAAAATGCAATGACAAAAAAATGAGGAAAAGAATATAAAAAAATAAAAAAAAATGACAAAAATGACGAACTAAGAATGAAAAAGAGGAAAACAGAAATACAAAAAAAATGCAAAGAAATAAAATTGAAAAAGAAAAAAATGCTGAAAAAGAAGAAATAAAAAAGTGTAAGAAACGAGTAAAAAATAAGTGAAAAAAATGAAAAAGAAAAAAAAAGTAAATTAAAGGAAAAAATAAAGAAAAAATAAAAATAAATAAAAAGAAAGAGAAATAAAGATAGAAAAAAATAATAATAAAGGAGTGAGACTATGGATTATATTTAATTGATAAGAGATGTTGTGAATTATATAGGTTAAATAGGATAATTAGAAGCTTATATTTATTAACCCATATAGGTCTCAAGCAAATACGAATGATGAAATAAGAATGAGAAAGGAGAAAGCGGAAAAAAAAAATACAAAGAAAAATGAAATAAAAATTTAAAAAAAAAAATAGATGAAAAAATGAGAAAGAAAAAAAGAAATTATAAGGAATGATTAAAAAAATGAAAAATAAAAAAAGTAAATTAAAGAAAAAATAAAGAAAAAAAGAAGAAGAAAAGAAAAAAAACTGAAACTTTAAGCATAAGTGGGTGATCTTTGTGTTCAAATGGGTACCCATATTTTACTCATTTTGTCCATATTTGTATGAGTTTTTAAAATGAGTTGAAGTCCATATTTACCCATTTGAAATATGAGTGATTCAATTCACTAAATATGGGTTAAATAGACTCTTTTTATAAATATGGGCTGAAATTGCCACCCCTAGTCTCGTCTAAAATTTTTTATTTTTGATGAAAATTTAGAATTAAGTGTTTTTAAATCTGTTAATCGAAGTCCTGTTATGTGATTGATAAATGATAAGCATTGGGTTTGTCGATTGAAGTGTTTATTGTTGAATGATGTATTTGTTTGGTGTTCTTCTATGAGATAATACATCAAAACACCCCTAAACTTGTAGCCAAAACTTACTTTAGACCCTAATTAGTTTAGGGGGGTAAATAATTACCTGATTAGTTTAGGGTCTAAAGTAAGTTTTGGCTACAAGTTTAGGGGTGTTTCGA
>NW_025887476.1:0-2675 GCF_002878395.1 Capsicum annuum
CATTTTGGCAAGATTTCACGAACTACGCACACCCGATTCTCCCCTCTTGGAAGTGAGATACGTAGGCGCCCTTCTTGGGTTTGGTGATCTTTTAAAAAAAAAAGAAAAAGAAAAAAGAGATTTTAAAAAATTGTTGAACTCTAACGCAGTTTGCTATCTCTTGTCCTGTTAGTTTAAGGTGGTTGGTTTGTGACATTTTGGCTGGTCCTCCATATTGCTCCAAGTCACAGAGAAAGTTATGGCCCCAACAAGGATGTCGAGTTAGTTGTCACTAATCAGATAGGGAGTTCGGGAAATGAGAATTTAGGAGCTAATGGAGAGATTCGGAAATTGAGGTAGCAAATGATAGAAATGCATCGAGCTTGGGCTAATGGGTTGCCGCCTCCTCCAGTTCCCACTGATAATCTGGAATATCTTTCTAGCTTGCCTCCCGTGTCACATGCACAATTTTCCATTTTTGTTGATATGCCACAACATGCATCAGGATCGACTCTGGGGCAACAATATCCAACCACTTTCAATGTTCATTTCCTCGCTCCCCAATCCAAAAATACCATATACTCGGCTCCACCTGTTGTTCATGCTTTTGTGATGACCACCCCACCTGAAGCTCCTACTTTTGATGTTCATCCACACGTTGTGCCTCCCTACTCTACAAGAGAGTCTGCATTGAATATTACTGGTGATCAGTATTACACTTTCGAGCCTACATTCAAGTTGACTGGTCTTTACGGTGACACTTACCCACCTGAATTTCCTCCTAACACTAAGAAACCTGTTATGACAGAAGAACAAGAGGAAATGACTAGAAAATTGAGAAGTTTAGAACTGGCTATGAAGAACTTGTAAGGACTTGGGGGTTACAAAAATGTCTCATATAAGGACTTATGCATGTTTCCAGGTGTCAACCTCCCTCCTGGCTTTAAAATGCCAAAGATTAAGAAGTATGACAGACATGGGGACCCAGTGGCGAATTTGAGGCGCTATTGTAACCAATTAAGGGGCGCTGGAGGGAAGGAAGAACTACTCATGACTTATTTCGGGGAGATTTTTTCAAGCCTAGCTTCGGAATGGTTTGTTGACCAAGAAATTAACAAGTGGATTAGTTGGGATGACCTAGATAATGGATTTGTGCAACAATTTCAATACAATGTGGAGTTGATCCCTGACGAAAAATCCCTAACTAGTATAAAAAAAAAAGAATACTGAGAGTTTTAGGGAGTATGCGATCAGATGGCGCGAACAAGTTGCTAGAGTAAAACCGCCAATGAAAGAAAGCAAAATAGTGGAGGTGTTTATTCAAGCGTAGGATGAAATATATTATCAACACTTGTTACCTTCATTAGGCAAGTCATTTATTAAGGTCCTTAAAATGGGGGAGATGATAGAAGAGGGAATTAAGATTGGTCGCATTGTGAGTTTTGCAACATTAAAAGCAACAACTCAAGCAATTCAAAAGGGTTCAGGAAGTGTTGGGGAGAAAAAGAATGAGGAATATGCATCTGCTATTGTAGTTGGACAATAGGATAGGTCAAGAAGACCACGTCGTCGTCGCTCTCAAGCTTAAGCTCAAGTTTATACCCAAGCTCCACATAATCACTCCCAAAATCCATTATACTCTATTCCTCCACATCCATATCCAGTGTATAAAGCACAACCAGATGTTCAACCCTCATCTTACCCTCAATGGCATACCCCAACACCCCAGAGTCATCCTCTAACTTCAAAAACGTACCAAAACCCTTCTAGGCCAGATTTTCCATCCAAGCCAAATAATGAAATGAGGCAGAAGTCGAGATATAGCTTTACACCAATGGGAGAGTCATATGCCAGTTTATTTCAGAGATTGATATAGGAGGGCATGATCACTCCTCTCCTTGGTCACACTCTTAATCGGCGTTCAAGAAATTTTGATCCTAATGTATGATGTGCGTATCATTCTGATGCTCAGGGTCATAGTATTGAAGATTGTCGAGATTTAAAAAGAGAAATTGAGAAGATGATTCAAGATGGATTAATTATGGTACAGAACATTGACGGTAAATGAAACTCTAGTCATGATGATATGCAAACCAGTGGCTAAGATGTCAGGTTGAGCAATTGAGAAGTCACCCCTCTCCCTACTAGGAAGTGGTCTGGTAGTTTGTTTTGTTTTGTTTTCTGTTATCCAAATTATTTTTGGGTTGTAGTTCGGGATCTATCTTGTTTTTCTTGTTTTGTCGTTTATGTTCAAACTCTTCTATCTTTTGTTTCAACTAAATGAAGTGTCCCATTTTCCTTTGTGTTTTAAATATGTGTTATTTGTTTGTTTTCTTTACATAGTACATTTTATGTTGACTCTAGTGATATGACATGCTAGTGAAATTTTCAGCCAGATCTTAAAATCCAGTTTAAGCATGAGCATTGAATCAGAGGGTTAAAGTTAGAAAAGAGAGCGTCTGATAAAATAGATAGAGTGATGGGGCATTTGGTGATCAAGTTGAAGCCTTCTTTGAAAATTAAGGCAATTATTTTGAGAATCGTGAGAATAACTTGGTCAATATTTGAAAGACATGTCTCAATTAGGTCAAATAGTGGATATGTAATCCTACATCAAAAGGAATAGAAAAATTAACTCCACGAAAGCATGAGGAATGTACAACAAAGATGGAGTTCGCAGAAGAAGTAGTGACGCA
>NW_025887477.1:0-1935 GCF_002878395.1 Capsicum annuum
AAAAATGGCATTCCTAAAAGTATATCTTTTGATGTTAGTTCATAATTGTAGATTTCTTCTATTGTTAATATCTTATCTCATACTTGTATTTTTACATTTCTAGCTTTATAAGTAATTAAGCTTCCTTCGTTATTAAATCCTCTAACAACTATTGGTTTTTTCAATTTATCACACTTACTTTCTCGTAAACAATTATATCTTCATAAATTGGCTTCTGCTCCTGTATCAATCATAAGCGTATAATATCTGCTACTATCTTCATTAATACATATATTTTCATATCATGTCAAAGCTCTTTTTATTAATAATTTTTCTTTATTATATGTTACGGATAATTGTGTGTGTTCTATATTGTATGGTTTTACTTGTTCTAACCATTTTATTCCTAATATTATGACTGTTTTTTGCATATATTCCTTTATTTCAAATTCTATTTTTATTCTTCTTACTCCTATTATAATTTATTTTTCAGCTATATTTTTAGTGTTTATTAGACTTCTTGATAGATCTGGGCATATATTATTATCAGATTTTATTTCTTCATTTTTTACTAGATATTTTGCTATATAATTTTCTTCTTGTCCTGTATTTAAGAGTATTAAATATTCTTTTTCATTTATTGTTCCTTTTATATAATATTGAGTTAAATTAACTGTTAAAGTTATTTCATAATTTGTTCTTTTTGATGAGCTTGATGATTCTGGTTTTTCATAAGCAATTCTTTTTAATGTACTTATTCTATCATTTATTATTTCTAAATCTTCTTCTATTTCTATGTCTTTGTAACTATAATCATTATTATCAATTATTTTTACAAATTGTTCGAAAGAACTTTCTATTTGAATTTTATTAATTTTATTTTTTCCTGCTATTTTATGTTTTGTTGTTAATACATATAGATTTTTACATCTTGCTGTAAATATTTTACTTCCTGGGGTTAGTTCTATTCCTGATATTTTCCAATATAATACTAATGATTTATCTATATTTTTATCTGTTGTTGCTACTGAATAATTTACACTTACTATAAATTTAAATTTTTAGTATATTAGATTTCCTCTTATTGCAGTTATTATACTTTTTTCTATAGGCTTAATAATTCCATCATCTTCGAACAATTCTTAAAAACAATTGATAATAATGATTATAGTTACAAAGACATAGATATAAAAGAAGATTTAGAAATAAATGATAGAATAAGTACAAAAAAAAAAAGAATAGCTCATAAAAAATCAGACTCATCAAGCTCATTAAAAAGAACAAATTATGAAATAACTTCAACAGTCAATTTAACTAAATATTATATAACAGGAACAATAAATGAAAAAGAATATTTAATTCTCTTAAATACAGGACAAGAAGAAAATTATATAGCAAAATATCTAGTAAAAAATGAAGAAATAAAATCTGATAATAATATATGCCTAGATCTACCAAGAAGTCTAATAAACACTAAAAATATAGCTGAAAAAGAAATTATAATAGAAGTAAGAAGAATTAAAATAGAATTTGAAACAAAGAAAGATATGCAAAAAGCAGACATAATATTAGGAATAAAATGGTTAGAACAAGTAAAACCATACAAGATAGAACATACACAATTATCCATAACATATAATAAAGAAAAATTATTAATAAAAGAGCTTTGACATGATATGAAAATATATGTATTAATGAAGATAATAGCAGATATTATACGCCTATGATAGATACAGGAGCAGAAGCCAATTTATGTAGATATAATTGTTTACCAGAAAGTAAGTGGAATAAATTAAAAACACCAATAGTAGTTAGAGGATTTAATAACGAAGGAAACTTAATTACTTATAAAGCTAGAAATGTAAAAATACAAGTATGGGATAAGATATTAACAATAGAAGAAATCTATAATTATGAACTAACATCAAAAGATATACTTTTAGGAATGCCATTTTT
>NW_025887478.1:0-3804 GCF_002878395.1 Capsicum annuum
GAAACCAAGGAGGATTCGAAACTACTCTGAACCCCTATACTACTTTCAGCAGAGTCAAACAACCTAACCCCCAATCTAGCCAAATGATGTACATCACGAGCCAACTATTTCTTACCTTCTACCACATGCGAAACACTACCCATGGACACCCTACTTAGGGCATCCGCCACAACATTGGCCTTGCCTGAATGGTACAGCACACTTATATCATAGTCCTTTAATAATTCTAACCATCGTCTCTGCCTAAGATTCAATTCTCTGTGGATAAACACATACTGTAGACTCTTATGATCAGTGAAAACATCAACATAGATACCATACAAATAGTGTCTCCAAATTTTCAAAGCAAACACAATAGCAGCCAACTCAAGGTCGTGGGTAAGGTAATTTTTCTCATGGGGTTCTAATTGTCTAGAAGCATAAGCTATCTCCTTACCCTTCTGCATCAATACGCAACCCAACCCAACTTTCAAAGCATCACAGTACACCACAAAACCATCAACACCATCAGGCAAAGTCAAAATAAGGGGCTGAAGTGAGTCGAGTCTTTAACTCCTGAAAACTCTTCTCACAAGATTTGGAACATAAGAACTTCACTTTATTTTGGGTCAACCGAGTCATAGGAGACGCTATAGAGGAGAAACCCTCAACAAAACAGCAGTAATAGCTAGTTAAACCCAAGAAGCTTTGGATGTCAGTCGGAGAAATAGGTCTAGGCCAATTTCTAATAGCTTTGGTGTTTTGGGGATTAACTCTAATACCCTTAAAAGAAATGATACGACCCAGAAAAGCAACTGACCTTAGCCAAAACTCACACTTACTGAACTTGGAAAACAACTTGTGATCTCTAAGGATTTGCAAGACAGTTCAGAGATGATCAGAATGTTCATCCTCACTACGGGAGTACACCAGTATATCATCGATGAACACTATGACAAACATATCCAAATATGGTCTGAACACTCGATTCATGAGGTCCATAAAAGCTGCTGGGGCATTAGTTAACCTGAAAGACATAACAAGAAACTCAAAATAGCCAGAACGAGTTTGAAAAGTGGTTTTTATGATATCACACTCCCTAACTTTGAGTTGATGATAGCCGAAGCGAAGGTCTATCTTTGAGAAATAACTTGCACCTTGCAATTGGTCAAATAAATCATCTATTCTCAAAAGGGGGTACTTATTTTTTATGGTAACTTTATTCAGTTAGCGGTAATCAATGCACATACGCAAAGAGTCATCTTTCTTTCTCACAAACAACACAGGAGCACCCCAAGGAGAAACAGTGGACCTTATGAAACCCTTATCTAGTAGATCTTTGAGTTGCTCTTTCAACTCCTTAAGTTCTGCAGGGGCCATATGGTAAGGAGGAATAGAAATGGGCTGAGTATCAAGAAGAAGATCAATCCCGAACTCTATCTCTCTATCAGGAGGTATCCCTGGGAGATCATCCTAAAAGACATCAGAAAACTCATTGACGACGTTAACAGACTGGAGAGTTGGAGTCTCAGACTTAGTGTCTTTGACTCTAACCAAATGGTAAATACACCCCTTGGAAATAAGCTTTCTAGCTTTGAGGTAAGAGATAAAATGACTCTTGGGTGATACAGAATTCCCAGACCACTCAAACACGGATGCACTCAGAAACTAAAACTTGACCACTCGGGTCCGACAATAAATAGAGGCATAAGAAGAATACAACCAGTTCATACCCAAAATCACATCAAAATCTATCATGTCTAGCTCAATCAGATCAGCCAATAAGACTCTATGAAGAATGGTAATAGGACACTTTTTATACACTTTCTGGGCAACAATCAAATCACCCACTGGGGTAGAAACTAGGATAGGCTATGGAATAATCTCATGACTCATTTCAAATTCGTAGCAATCAAAGGTGTAACATATGAGAAACTGGATCCAGGATCCAACAAAGTATACACATCAAACTAACAACATTGGGAGAGTCCTCCTATTCCTGGAGGGACGGTAAAGCATAGAATCTATTTTGGCGCTGCCCGTCGGCATTGCTAGAAGAGGCACCCTAAGCTGGGGATGGAGCACTAACAGTCTGAGTCCTGGTCTGAGGGCGATAGTTACGACGCCTTTGTCCATCTTGTGGATAATATCTAACTTTGTGACCCATGTCACCATACCAAAACAACCCCTCTTCTCACCCCAACACTCACCTGAATGAGCCTTACCATACTTAGGACATAGGGGACGATTTGGCTTACTGTCAGCACTGTACTGGGACCTGGATGCATAAGACCTGCTACCTTGCTCCTGCCTACCTTTAGGCATTGGAGCACTAGAAGATGACGGTGCTGGCATAGACGAACGATCCTGATACTGAGGGCGACTCCCTCCCTACAATCTAGTCCGACCCTGTTCGTGCTTCTCAGACCTAGCTCTTTTATTCCCTCTCATTCTATCTCTCTCCTTAATCTTGTCTGCCTCAATCTATTGGGCATAAGTCATCAGCCTAGAACGAGTTATCTCACTATTTAGCATAGCAGACCTACACTCCTTAACCACATAACTAGACACTCCAGTCACAAACTTACTCATACTGGCCCGATTATTAGCCACTAAGTTAGGGCATACTTGGCCAACTGATTGAACTTTAGACAGTACTCCCTAACAGTCATAGAGCCCTATCGCAGGTTCATAAACTCTTCCATCTTTGCCTCTCTTATCTCCAAAGGGAAAAACTTATCCAGGAATGCATCTTGGAACTCTTGCCAAGTTGTAGGGACAGCTCTCTCACCACCACCTTTCCTCCAAGCAACAAACCAGTTATAAGCAAGGTCTTTCAACCTATACGCAGCCAACTCCACACTATGTTCCTCAGATATATGCATCACTTGAGTAATCTTTTGCACCTCCTCTAAAAACAACCGTGGATCCTCATCAGACTTGGACCCATAGAATTTGGTGGATTCATCCGCATGAAGTCACAGATCCTAACAGCAGCTGAATCACCTCCCTGCTACTGTGAAGCTGGGGCCGGGTTGGCTTGAACATTTGCAGTAACAGCTTGGGCCAGCACCTGAAAGGCTACCTAAAATTTAGCATAAGAAATATTTTTATTCAATGGGTCAGCGGGTTGAGGTTGCTGACCATCATTATTTCTTCTCGTTTAATGTGGAGGCATATTTCTGAAATAAGAGAGCATGAATCAATAGCAGAGAGAGACATTTTAAGCACGTTTTACTATTCACTACTATTCATGGTTCGATCGGAATGTTCATAACTCGTCGCTCGGGTGTCCGTTTTGGATGATACACATATCATTGGAAAGATTATTCAATACTCTACGTAATGGTGGGTCATAATCTAAGACATTCTGATGAAAAATTTATAATTCATTCTAGAAGATAGAACCTAACACGTTTATGCACAAAATTTTAACAAAAAATTTCCTGGGGTATTACAGCCTTGGTGATCCTTCTTTAGTTATTCCTTTGGATGTGTTAGGTATCTCGTATTTTTTTCTTATAAGGAGATCCCTGTGGAGATATTAGATCGGCAGGTTCGTTAAGTGCGGACCAAGGATGTGACCTCGGTTATTATTTTATGGCGGAACCACAAGGTGAAAGAGGCTAAGTGGGAAGCGAAAGCGGACATGAAGTCCAAGCATCCGCATTTGTTTTCTGCTCTGAATATTCATGTGAAAGGTATGTGTTCTTAAACACATCTTTATTTTTCTGAGTTTGCTAAAGGAAAGGTTGATTTCCTTTCATCTTTATTTTTTGTCTTAAAGGTAAGAGTAGAGGCATCTAAGGGGTGTATGTCACGACC
>NW_025887478.1:6804-14712 GCF_002878395.1 Capsicum annuum
GTCTATGCCAGCACCGTCATCTTCTAGTGCTCCAATGCCTAGAGGTAGGCAGGAGAAAGGTAGCAGGTCATATGCATCCAGGTCCCAGTACAGTGCTGACAGTAAGCCAAATCGTCCCCTATGTCCTAAGTATGGTAGGGCTCATTCAGGTGAGTGTTGGGGTGAGAAGAGGGGTTGTTTTGGTGTGGTGACATGGGTCACAAAGTTAGATATTGTCCACAAGATGGACAAAGGCGTCGTGACTATCACCCTCAGACCAGGACTCAGACTGTTAGTGCTCCATCCCCAGCTTAGGGTGCCTCTTCTCGCAATGTTGACGGGCAGCACCAGAATAGATTCTATACTTTACCGTCCCTTCAGGAATAGGAGGACTCTCCCAATGTTGTTAGTTTGATGTGTATACTTTGTTGGATCCTGGATCCAGTTTCTCATATGTTACACCTTTGATTGCTATGAATTTGAAATGAGTCATGAGATTATTCCTGAGCCTATCCTAGTTTCTACCCCAGTGGGTGATTTGATTGTTGCCTAGAAAGTGTATAAAAAGTGTCCTATTACCATTCTTCATAGAGTCTTATTGGCTGATCTGATTGAGTTAGACATGGTAGATTTTGATGTGATTCTGGGTGTGGACTGGCTGTATTCTTCTTATTCCTCTATTGATTGTTAGACTCGAGTGGTCAAGTTTCAGTTTCTAGGTGCATCCGTGTTTGAGTGGTCTGGGAATTCTGTGTCACCCAAGAGTCATTTTATCTCTTACCTCAAAGCTAGAAATCTTATTTCCAAGGGGTGTATTTACCATTTGGTTAGAGTCGAATACACTAAGTTTGAGACTCCATCTCTCCAGTCTGTTAACGTCGTCAATGAGTTTTCTGATGTCTTTTAGGATAATCTCCCAGGGATACCTCCTGATAAAGAGATAGAGTTCGGGATTGATCTTCTTCTCGATACTCAGCCTATTTCTATTCCTCCTTACCATATGGCCCCTGCAGAACTTAAGGAATTGAAAGAGCAACTCAAAGATCTACTAGATAAGGGTTTCATAAGGTCCACTGTTTGTCCTTGGGGTGCTCCTGTGTTGTTTGTGAGAAAGAAAGATGACTCTTTGCGTATGTGCATTGATTACCGCTAACTGAATAAAGTCACCATAAGAAATAAGTACCCCCTTTTGAGAATAGATGATTTATTTGACCAATTGCAAGGTGCAAGTTATTTCTCAAAGATAGACCTTCGCTTCAGCTATCATCAACTCAAAGTTAGGGAGTGTGATATCATAAAAACCACTTTTCAAACTCGTTCTGGCTATTTTGAGTTTCTTGTTATGTCTTTCAGGTTAACTAATTCCCCAGCAGCTTTCATGGACCTCATGAATCGAGTGTTCAAACCATATTTGGATATGTTTGTCATAGTGTTCATCGATGATATACTGGTGTACTCCCGTAGTGAGGATGAACATTCTGATCATCTCTGAACTGTCTTGCAAACCCTTAGAGATCACAAGTTATTTTCCAAGTTCAGTAAGTGTGAGTTCTGGCTAAGGTCAGTTGCTTTTCTGGGTCATATCATTTCTTTTAAGGGTATTAGAGTTAATCCCCAAAACACCGAAGCTATTAGAAATTGGCCTAGACCTATTTCTCCGACTGACATCCAAAGCTTCTTGGGTTTAGCTAGCTATTACCGCTGTTTTGTTGAGGGTTTTTCCTCTATAGCGTCTCCTATGATTCGGTTGACCCAAAATAAAGTGAAGTTCTTGTGTTCCAAATCTTGTGAGAAGAGTTTTCAGGAGTTAAAGACTCGACTCACTTCAGCCCCTTATTTTGACTTTGCCTGATGGTGTTGATGGTTTTGTGGTGTACTGTGATGCTTTGAGAGTTGGGTTGGCTTGCGTATTGATGCATAAGGGTAAGGAGATAGCTTATGCTTCTAGACAGTTAGAACCCCATGAGAAAAATTACCCTACCCACGACCTTGAGTTGGCTGCTATTGTGTTTGCTTTGAAAATTTGGAGACACTATTTGTATGGTGTCTATGTTGATGTTTTCACTGATCATAAGAGTCTGCAGTATGTGTTTATCCAGAGAGAATTGAATCTTAGGCAGAGACGATGGTTAGAATTATTAAAGGACTATGATATAAGTGTGCTGTACCATCCAGGCAAGGCCAATATTGTGGCGGATGTCCTAAGTAGAGTGTCCATGGGTAGTGTTTCGCATGTGGTAGAAGGTAAGAAATAGTTGGCTCGTGATGTACATCATTTGGCTAGATTGGGGGTTAGGTTGTTTGACTCTGCTGAAAGTAGTATAGGGGTTCAGAGTAGTTTCGAATCCTCCTTGGTTTCGGAAGTGAAGGAAAAGAAATACTTAGATACTAGTTTGGTCAGACTGAAGGGGTCAGTCAAGGACCAAAAAGTAGAGGTTTTCTCCCAAGGGAGAGATGGTGTGTTGAGATTGCAGGGTAGATTGTGTTTCCTGAATGTTGATGATTTGAGACAAAGGATTATGGCTGAAGCGCACGGGGCGCGATATTTTATTCATCCTAGTGCCACCAAGATGTACCGAGACTTGCGGGAAATCTATTAGTGGAGTGAAATGAAGAAAAATATAGCAGCGTTTGTAGCTAAGTGTGCAATATTCCAACAGGTTAAGGTTGAACGCCAAAGACCTGGTGGTATGATGTAATAGTTTAGTATTCCCACCTGGAAGTAGGAAAAGATAAATATGGACTTTATGATTGGTTTACCTCCTTCCCGACGTCATCATGATTCCATTTGGGTTGTGGTTGATAGGTTGACTAAGTCTACTTATTTCTTGCCTGTTCATACTTCATATACTACTAAGGATTATGCTAGATTGTATATATCCGAGAGCTAGTCAGACTACATGGAGTTACCTTGTCTATTATTTCGGATAGGGGTACTCAGTTCACTTCACAATTTTGGAAAGCTTTTCAGAAGGGTTTTGGTACCCAAGTGCTTTTGAGTTCTACTTTTCATCCACAGACCGATGGTCAGGCTGAGCGGACTATCCAGACCTTAGAGGATATGTTGAGATCTTGTGTACTTGACTTTAAGGAAAGTTGGGATGATAACTTACCATTGATAGAGTTTGCTTACAATAACAGTTTCCACTCTAGTATTGGCATGGCTCCGTTTGAAGCCATATATGGGAGAAAGTGTAGATCACCCATAGGGTTGTTCAAGGTGGGTGGGCTGTGAGTGGTCCTAATTCGGTATTTGAGGCTATGGAAAAAGTTAAGTTGATTAGGGAAAGGTTGAAAACTGCGCAGAGTCATCAGAAGTCATATACGGATGTTAGGAGGAAAGACCTTGAGTTTGAAGTTGGTGACCTAGTGTATCTGAAAATTTCACCCATGAGGGGGGTGAAGAGATTCGGAAAGAAGAGGAAGCTTAGTCCCCATTATATTGGTCCTTACAAAATTCTTAGTCGTGTTGGTAAGGTAGCTTATAAGGTCGAGTTGCCTTTCGAGTTGTCCTCTGTTCATCCAATATTCCATGTCTCCATGCTTAGAAAGCATATTAGCGATGTTGTGGTAGTGGACTCCTCTGTGAGTGCTGACATTCAAGAAAATCTTTCTTTTGATGAGATTCCTGTTGAGATTCTTGATTTCAGTGTCCGAAGACAAAGGAACAAAGAAGTTCCCTTGATCAAGGTGTTGTGGCGAAACCAATCTGTTGAGGGTGCAACTTGGGAAGCTGAGGCAGATATGCAGTCCAAGTACCCGTACTTATTTTCCGCGAACTCTGATCAAGCCAAAGGTATCGTTCTTTCCTAAATCATTCACTTTTGATAAAAGTTGCAGCAATTCAGCTGTCATTTATTATGTGTTCAGCTGTAGTTTCTTGAATTTATGCACTCTATGTTGCATTCGAAGTGACAAACGATGTGGTGATGAGTCTAACGAATGGTTTCAGCTGTATGCTCTATTCCCTATCTAATCTTGGCATCTCTAACGTCATTCGAGGATGAATGTTTCCAAGGGGGGATGATGTAACACCCCGGGAAATTTTTTGTTGAAATTTGTGCGTAAACGTGATGGGTTCTATCTTCTAGAATGAATTATAAATTTTCCATACAGAATAACTTAGATTATTCCCACCATTACGTAGAGTATCGAATAAGTTTTCTAACGACATATGGATCATCCAACACGGACACCCGAGCGACGAGGTATGAACATTCCGATTGAACTGTGAATAGTAGTGAACAGTAAAACGTGCAGGAAAAAGTACTGAGGCCTGGCGTATTTTTACTCCAATGTTAAATGATCATAAATCCTTTTACATAATGATCTGGGTAATCTACTATATATCAACAGAAAGATCTGCGAGTCCTCTTTCCAATGAAATTGGTTTCAACTAATTTTTATATCGAAGCAAAAAGTTATGGTCGATCTACTTTATCCTATCAAAAGTAATTTTTTGGTTCAACTTCAAATGATCATAACTCCTCACACACAATAATCTAGGTGAGATACTATATATCAACGAAAACATATGAGAGTCCTCTTTTTAATGAAATTGGTTTCATCCAATTTGGATATTGGAGTAAAACGTTATGGCTGATCTACTTCAGACTATCAAAATAGTTCATCAAAGGACAGATTCGAGAATTATTTGATTTTTATGGGCGTTTTGGTCATTCCCCCTCACCTAAAAATCCATCCAAACCCTATATTAAATCCTATTAGAAGCATTATATGTTATATTTCATCAAATTCCCTCAAAAATAAAACCCTAAGCTCCTACATCCAACTTCAAGAACCTCCAAAGTTCACCATTAATTCTGCAAATTTATTCAAGATTCTAAGTTTCTAGTTCAAGAACTCCAAGAACCATCATTCAAAGGCACGATTAACATCTCAAAAACGAGTATCGATCTAAAGTTCATCATTCAAGGTATGTGGGATTTTTCAACATGAACTCTCTTTCGTTCTTGTGCCCAAAAGTAATTTTCTTTACAAAGGCATGATTTTTGTTTGATTTTTATGAATTTGAAGCATGAACCCATATCTTATGATGATTATTATGAAATCTTGATATTTATGATTTTGAAAGATAAATTTACATGTGTGGAGATATAAAGCATGAATCTTGAACGATATTTATCATGATTTTGATATTTGGGTCATGAATCCCCATTGGAAATTATGTTTTTTTGAGAAGTGTGTGTTATAAGCACATTGATGTTAAATATTTGAGATATTTTGAATGATTTGACCTTTTGGTCTTAATGGAGTTACTTTGAACTCGAGTGTGAAAGAAATCCACAAAGTGGTTGATTTTGATAGATGGGAAGCATGATGGCTCCCGATGTATATTTATATATTACTGAAATTATTTTGATGTAGATTGTCTTTGAAAGGATCTAAGCTAAGTTCGGGAGAAATCTTTAGCACCGAGTGGGAGGTGTAAAGTGACCTTACTTCCCTAGAACTATGTGCCCCCGTAGGAGTGAGCCTGAGGCTGATTTATATAGTGATCACTAGTTTGTTTGGATTTGATATCGAAAGTCCTACTCTGATGGCAAGGATAGGACGGATCTCCCCAACGTGGGTTGTACGTTGGACTCCATGTAGCTCACATGGTTTATGTTGGTTATAGGATCTCCCAGTGTGTGTGTGTTTCCTTGTGTCTATGGTGAATGGTGAAGTGATTTGAAAATGGAATTGTGAAAGTTATTCTTTCGAAAGATTCAAATGATATTTACATTATGAGAATTGATATTCTTGATGAACTGAAAGTGATTGACAAATTATATGATGACTCACATGTGTTATTGTACTTATTTCATCCTCTCATGATTATGATGATTTTCTTCGGGCTATGTGAGTCTTTCATACATCCTGCATATTTCTTATAAATATTTATGATGATGATGTTTATAAAACTGTATACACCCCCATATACTCGGTTTATTTCCATGGTATTGACCCACATCTTCGGATGTGGGCTACATTTTCTCAAAATGTAGGTTCAGGTGCTCAGTTCTAGGTTCGACAATGATTCTTTGGGCACGCTGTTCTACATCCTCAGTCGTGGTGAGTCCTCATGTTCCGAGGATGTGATGTCTGATGTTGGTTTCATGGAATTATTTACATTTGATAACTGAGTATGAGTCAGTTGGGGCATGTCTCAATAGCTCGTTAGTTTTATTGATTTTCTTAGAGGCTTGTCAGACTAGTATAGATGTTGGGAGTTAACTAATAAGTCGTATTTTATTATCTTTCTGAAATTGTTTTATTCTTGGATGATGATTACTCTGTTGATATTTAAGGGTTATTTATGTAAACCCCGTTGATTCGTGTTAAATTGAATAAAAATGGCTTAAAGGGTTAGCTTCGGGCTACTCGTAGCCTCAATCACCATGTGATGCTCCGGGACCCATTTTTAGGGCGTTACAAACTTGGTATCAGAGACTAAGGTTTTAAGGTGTCCTAGGGAGTCTGACAAGCCGCGTTAAGTAGAATCTTAATCATTGGTGTGTAGCGTACCACATCTATAAGCAAGAGGCTACAAGACGTTTTAGGAAAAAGTGTGATTCTTTCTTTCAGAAGTCTATCGTGCTTAAACTGTCTCTCTCTGCTATTGATTCGTGCTCTTTTCTTTCATAAATATGCCTCAACGTCGAGCGAGAAGAAATAATGATGGTCAGCAACCTCAACCTGCTAATCCATTGAATGAAAACGTATCTTATGCTGAATTTCGAGCAGCCTTTCAGGCGCTTCCCCAAGCTGTTACTGCAAATGTTCAGGCCAACTTAGCCCCGGCTCCACAGTAACAGGGAGGTGATTCAGGTGCTGCTAGGATCCATGACTTCATGCGGATGAATCCACTGAAATTTTATGGGTCCAAGCCTGATGAGGATCCACGATTATTTTTAGAGGAGGTGCAAAAGATTACTCAGGTAATGCATGTATCTAAGGAACATAGTGTGGAGTTGGCTACGTATAGGTTGAAAGACCTTGCTTATAACTGGTTTGTTGCTTAGAGGAAAGGTAGAGGTAAAAGAGTTGTCCCTACAACTTGGCAAGAGTTCCAGGACGCATTCCTGGATAAGTTTTTCCCTTTGGAGATAAGGGAGGCAAAGGTGGAAGAGTTTATGAACCTGCGATAGGGCTCTATGACTGTTAGGGAGTACTGTCTAAAGTTTAATCAGTTGTCCAAGTATGCTCCTAACTTAGTGGCTGATAATCCGGCTAGTATGAGTAAGTTTGTGACTGGAGTGTCTAGTTATGTGGTTAAGGAGTGTAGGTCTGCTATGCTGAATAGTGAGATAAATCTTTCTATGATGATGAATTATGCCCAATAGATTGAGGCAGACAAAATTAAGGAGAGAGATAGAATGAGAGGGAATAAGAGAGCTAAGTTTGAGAAGCACGGACAGGGTCAGACTAAATTGCAGAGAGGGAGTCTCCCTCAGTATCAGGATCGTTCGTCTATGCCAGCACCGTCATCTGCTAGTGCTCTCATGCCTAGAGGTAGGCAGGAGCAAGGTAGCAGGTCATATGCATCCAGGTCCCAGTACAGTGCTGACAGTAAGCCAAATCATTTCCTGTGTCCTAAGTGTGGTAGCGCTCATTCGGGTGAGTGTTGGGGTAAGAAGAGGGGTTGTTCCGGTGTGGTGACATGGGTCACAAAGTTAGAGATTATCCACAGGATGGACAAGGGCATCGTGACTATCACCCTCAAACCCAGACTCAGACTGTTAGTGCTCCAGTTCCAGTGACTCGCCCAGCCCCAGCTTAGGGCGCCTCTTCTAGCAATGCTGGCGGGCAGCGCCAGAATAGATTCTATGCTTTACCATCCTGCCAGGAATAGGATGACTCTCCCAATGTTGTTACAGGTATGCTTCGTATATTTCAGTTTGATGTGTATGCTTTGTTGGATCC
>NW_025887478.1:14812-16822 GCF_002878395.1 Capsicum annuum
ATTTCAGTTTGATGTGTATGCTTTGTTGGATCCTGGATCCAGTTTCTCATATGTTACACCTTTGATTGCTGTGAATTTTGAAATGAGTCATGAGATTATTCTTGAGCCTATCCTAGTTTCTACCCCAGTGGGTGATTCGATTGTTGCACAGAAAGTGTATAAAAAGTATCCTGTTAACGTTCTTCATAGAGTCTTATTGGCTTATCTTATTGAGTTAGACATGGTAGATTTTGATGTGATTCTGGGTGTGAACTGGTTGTATTCTTCTTATGCCTCTATTGATTGTTGGACCCGAGTGGTTAAGTTTCAGTTTTTGGATGCATCCGTGTTTGAGTGGTCTGGGAATTCTGTGTCACCCAAGAGTCATTTTATCTCTTACCTCAAAGCTAGAAATCTTATTTCCAAGGGGTGTATTTACCATTTGGTTAGAGTCAAATACACTAAGTCTGAGACTCCAACTCTCCAGTCTGTTAACGTCGTCAATGAGTTTTCTGATGTCTTTTAGGATGATCTCCCAGGGATACCTCCTGATAGAGAGATAGAGTTCAGGATTGATCTTTTTCCCGATACTCAGTCTATTTTTATTCCTCCTTACTGTATGGCCCCTGCAGAACTTAAGGAGTTGAAAGAGCAACTCAAAGATCTACTAGATAAGGGTTTCATAAGGCCCACTGTTTCTCCTTGGGGTGCTCCTGTGTTGTTTGTGTGAAAGAAAGATGGCTCTTTGCGTATGTGCATTGATTACCACCAACTGAATAAAGTCACCATAAAAAATAAGTACCCCCTTTCGAGAATAGATGATTTGTTTGACCAATTGCAAGGTGCAAGTTATTTCTCAAAGATAGACCTTCGTTTCGGCTATCATCAAATCAAAGTAGGGAGTGTGACATCCTAAAAATCGCTTTCCGAACTCGTTATGGCCATTTTGAGTTTCTTGTTATGTCTTTCGGGTTAACTAATGCCCCAGCAGCGTTCATAGACCTCATGAATCGAGTGTTCAGACCATATCTGGATATATTTGTCATAGTGTTCATCGATGATATACTGGTGTACTCCCGTAGTGAGGATGAACATTCTAATCATCTCCGAACTGTCTTGCAAACCCTTAGAGATCACAAGTTATTTTCCAAGTTCAGTAAGTGTGAGTTTTGGCTAAGGTCAGTTGCTTTTCTGGGTCATATCATTTCTTTTGAGGGTATTAGAGTTGATCTCCAAAAGACCGAAGATGTTAGAAATTGGCCTAGACCTATTTCTCCTACTGATATCCAAAGTTTCTTGGGTTTAGCTGGCTATTACTACTGTTTTGTTGAGGGTTTCTCCTCTATAGCGTCTCCTATGACTCGGTTGACCCAAAAGAAAGTGAAGTTCTTATGGTCCGAATCTTGTGAGAAGAGTTTTCACAAGTTGAAGACTCGACTCACTTCAGCCCCCTGTTTTGACTTTTCCTGATGTTTTTATGGTGTACTGTGATGTTTCGAGAGTTGGGTTGGGTTGCGTATTGATGCAGAAGGGTAAGGTGATAGCTTATGTTTCTAGACATTTGGAACCCCATGAGAAAAATTACCCCACCCATGACCTTGAGTCGGCTGCTGTTGTGTTTGCTTTGAAAATTTGGAGACACTATTTGTATGGTGTCTATGTTGATGTTTTCACTGATCATAAGAGTCTGCAGTATGTGTTTACCCAGAGAGAATTGAATCTTAGGCAAAGACGATGGTTAGAATTGTTAAAGGACTATGATATGAGTGTGTTGTACCATCCAGGCAAGGCCAATGTTGTGGCGGATGCCCTAAGTAGAGTGTCCATGGGTAGTGTTTCGCATATGGTAGAAGGTAAGAAAGAGTTGGCTCATGATGTACATCGTTTGGCTAGATTGGGGGTTAGGTTGTTTGACTCTGCTGAAAGTAGTATAGGGGTTCAGAGTAGTTTCGAATCCTCCTTAGTTTTGGAAGTGAAGGAAAAGCAATACTTAGATGCTAGTTTGGTCAGACTGAAGGAGTCAGCCAAGGA
>NW_025887478.1:16922-17709 GCF_002878395.1 Capsicum annuum
AAGTAGAGTGTCCATGGGTAGTGTTTCGCATATGGTAGAAGGTAAGAAAGAGTTGGCTCATGATGTACATCGTTTGGCTAGATTGGGGGTTAGGTTGTTTGACTCTGCTGAAAGTAGTATAGGGGTTCAGAGTAGTTTCGAATCCTCCTTAGTTTTGGAAGTGAAGGAAAAGCAATACTTAGATGCTAGTTTGGTCAGACTGAAGGAGTCAGTCAAGGACCAAAAAGTAGAGGTTTTCTCCCAAGGAAGAGATGGTGTGTTGAGATTGCAGGTTAGATTATCTGTCCTGAATGTTGATAATCTGAGACAAAGGATTATGGCTGAAGCACACGGGGCGCGATATTCTATTCATCCTGGTGCCACCAAGATGTACCGAGACTTGCGGGAAATCTATTGGTGGAGTGGAATGAAGAAAGATATAGCAGTATTTGTAGCTAAGTGTGCAATATGCCAACAGGTTAAGGTTGAACGCCAAAGACCTGGTGGTATGATACAATAGTTTAGTATTCCCACCTGGAAGTGGGAAGAGATAAATATGAACTTCGTGATTAGTTTACCTCCTTCCCGACGCCATCATGATTCCATTTGGGTTGTGGTTGATAGGTTGACTAAGTCTGCTTACTTCTTGCCTGTTCATACTTCATATACTACTGAGGATTACGCTAGATTGTATATATGAGAGCTATTCAGACTGCATGGAGTTCCCTTGTCTATCATTTCGGATAGGGGTACTCAGTTCACTTTGCAATTTTGGAAAGCTTTTCAGAAGGGTCTTGGTACCCAAGTG
>NW_025887478.1:17809-21269 GCF_002878395.1 Capsicum annuum
ACTTGACTTTAAGGGAAGTTGGGATGATCACTTACCGTTGATAGAGTTTGCTTACAATAACAGTTTCCACTCTAGTATTGGCATGGCTTCATTCGAAGCCATATATGGAAGGAAGTGTAGATCACCCATAGGTTGGTTCGAGGTGGGTGAAGCGGCTGTGAGTGGTCCTGATTCGGTCTTTGAGGCTATGGAAAAAGTTAAGTTGATTAGGGAAAGGTTGAAAACTGCGCAGAGTCATCAGAAGTCATATGCGGATGTTAGGAGAAAAGACCTTGAGTTTGAAGTTGGTGACCTAGTGTATCTAAAAATTTCACCCATGAGGGGGGTGAAGAGATTTGGAAAGAAGGGGAAGCTTAGTCCCGTTATGTTGGTCCTTACAAAATTCTTAGTCGTGTTGGTAAGGTAGATTATGAGGTCGAGTTGCCTTCCGAGTTGCCCTCTGTTCATCCAACATTCCATGTCTCCATACTTAGAAAGCATATTAGCGATGTTGTGGTAGTGGATTCCTTGTGAGTGCTGACATTCAAGAAAATCTTTCTTTTGATGAGATTCCTGTTGATATTCTTGATTTCAGTGTCCGAAGACTAAGGAACAAAGAAGTTCCCTTGGTCAAGGTGTTGTGGCAAAACCAATCTGTTGAAGGTGCTACTTGGGAAGTTAAGGCGGATATGCGATCCAAGTACCCGCACCTATTTTCCGTGAACTCTGATCAAGCCAAAGGTACCGTTCTTTCCTAAATCATGCACTTTTGATTAAAGTTATAGCAGTTCAACTGTCATTTATTATGTGTTCAGCTGTAGTTTCTTAAATTTATGCATTCTATGTTGCATTCGGAGTGAGAAACGATGTGCTGATAAGTCTAACGAATGGTTTCAGCTGTATGCTCTATTCTCTATCTAATCTTGGAATGTCTAGCATCATTCGAGGATAAATGTTTCCAAGGGGGGATGATGTAATACCCTGGGAAATTTTTTGATGAAATTTTATGCGTAAACGTGTTGGGTTCTATCTTCTAGAATGAATTATAAATTTTCCATACGGACTAACTTAGATTATGACCCACCATTACGTAGAGTATTGAATAAGCTTTCCAACGACATATGGATCATCCAAAACGGACACCTGAGCGATGAGTTATGAACATTTCGATCGAACCGTGAATAGTAGTAAACAGTAAAATGTGCAGGAAAAAGTACTGAGGCCTGGCGTATTTTTGCTCCAAATTTAAACGATAATAAATCCTTGTACATAATGATCTGGGTGATCTACTATATATCAACGGAAAGATCTGCGAGTCCTCTTTCCAATTAAATTAGTTTTATCAAATTTTTCTATCGGAACAAAAAGTTATGGTCGATCTACTTCAGCCTATAAAAAGTGAATTTTTTTGGTCAACTTCAAACGATCATAATTCCTCGTACACAATGATCTGGGTGAGATACTATATATCAATGGAAATATATGAGAGTCCTATTTCTAATGAAATTGGTTTCATCCAATTTGGATATTGGAGTAAAACGTTATGGTTTCTCTACTTCAAACTATCAAAACAGTCCACCAAAGGACAAATTCAAGAATTATTTGATTTTTAGGGGAGTTTTGGTCATTCCCCCTCACCCAAAAATCCATCCAAACCCTATATTAAAGCCTATTAGAAGCATTATATGTTATATTTCATCAAATTCCCTCAAAAAGAAAACCCTAAGCAGCTACATCCAACTTCAAGAACCTCCAAAGTTCACCATTAATTCTGCAAATTTATTCCAGATTCCAAGTTCCTATTTCAAGAACTCCAAGAACCATCATAGGCACGATTAACATCTCAAAAATGAATATCGATCTAAAGTTCACCATTCAAGGTATGTGGGGGTTTTTAACAAGAACTCTCTTTCGTTCTTGTGCCCAAAAGTAATTTTCTTTACAAAGGCATGATTTTTATTTGATTTTTATGAATTTGAAGCATGAACCCATATCTTATGATGATTATTATGAAATCTTGATGTTTATGATTTTGAAAGATGAATTTACATGTGTGGAGATATAAAGCATGAATCTTGAACGATATTTATCATGATTTTGATATTTGGGTCGTGAATCCCCATTGGAAATTGTGTTTTTTTTTAGAAAGTGTGTGTTATAAGCACGTTGATGTTGAATATTTGAGATATTTTGAATGATTTGACCTTTTGGTCTTAATGGAGTTGTTTTGAACTCGAGTGTGAAAGAAATCCACAACGTGGTTGATTTTGATAGATGGGAAGCATGATGGCTCACGATGTATATTTATATATTACTGAAATTGTTTTGT
This sequence comes from Capsicum annuum, assembly GCF_002878395.1. NCBI lineage: Eukaryota > Viridiplantae > Streptophyta > Magnoliopsida > Solanales > Solanaceae > Capsicum > Capsicum annuum. The sequence goes on from NW_025887478.1 coordinate 20,118, forward strand.
TGTGGATTGCCTTTGAAATGATCTAAGCTAAGTTCGGGAGAAATCTTTAGCACCGAGTGGGAGGTGTAAAGTGACCTTACTTCCCTAGAACTATGTGCCCCCGTAGGAGTGAGCCTGAGGCTGATTTATATTGTGATCACTAGTTTGTTTGGATTTGATATCGAAAGTCCTACTCCGATGGCAAGGATAGGACGGCTCTCCCCAACGTGGGTTGTACGTTGGACTCCATGTAGCTCACATGGTTTATGTCGGTTATAGGATCTCCCAGTGTGTGTGTGTTTCCTTGTGTCTATGGTGAATAGTGAACTAATTTAAAAGTGGAATTGTGAAAGTTATTCTTTCGAAAGATTTAAATGATACTTACATTATGAGAATTGATATTCTTGATGAACTGAAAGTGATTGACAAATTATATGATGACTCACATGTGTTGTGGTACTTATTTCATCCTCTCATGATTATGATGATTTTCTTCGGGCTATATGAGTCTTTCATATATCCTGCATATTTCTTATAAATATTTATGATGATGATGTTTATAAAATTGCATACACCCCATATACTCGGATCCTTTCCAGGGTACTGACCCATATCATCAGATGTGGGCTGCATTTTCTCGGAATGTAGGTTTAGGTGCTCAACTCCAGGTTCGACGGTGATTCTTTGGGCACGCTGTTCTACATCCTCTGTCGTGGTGAGTCCACATGTTCCGAGGACGTGATGTCTGATGTTGGCTTCATGGAATTGTTTACATTTGATAACTGAGTATGAGTCAGTTGGGGCATGTCTCAATGGCTCGCTGGTTTTATTGATTTTCTTAGAGGCTTGTCAGACTAGTATAGATGTTGGGAGTTGACTGATAAGTCGTATTTTGTTATCATTCTAAAATTCTTTTATTCTTGGATGATGATTACTCTGTTGATATTTGAGGGTTATTTATAGAAACCCAGTTAATTCGTGTTGAATTGAATGAAAATGGCTCATAGGGTTAGCTTGGGGCGACTCATAGCCTCAAGTACCGTGTGACGCTCCGGGACCTGTTTTCGGGGCGTTACAAAGACACTTCCTGAACATGGAAACATAAAATACCAAATGAACGGAGCTCAAACCATTCAAGGACCAACATACTAGGGACTTAGCTTCCCTTTCTTT
>NW_025887479.1:0-2709 GCF_002878395.1 Capsicum annuum
AGTATGATTAATGAAGTTACTATACTATTATTTTTTTATTTTTGTTTACTAAAAAGGAGTAAAATTTAAAGGCTTCACTCATATATATATTTGTGCTTCCATTTTTGTTTTATTTATTAAAGTTTTCTATTCAAGTTGAAAATCTCTAAAATTAAAAAAAAGGAAAGGGAAATGGCATATAGAAGTGAACCGGTGAAGGAAATAAAAATAAGGGTGTTTAAGTGGGAACAAAATATGATTAAAAAAAATGTTGTTGATCAATATTATTATCAATTAGGGTCGTTATCAAGATTTGAGTTTCTGATGTTAACTGTGAAAAATCAAATCGAGATTATTAGGCATATAAGTTGTTTTTTCCCAGATTGTGTGGAACAGGCGAGAACTACAATTCTCAAAAAAGCGTTCAGCCTTTCAAAATTGTTGAATCGCCTAATGAGTTTGTTGAAATATTGAATGAACTTTGTGGTCATCTGATTTGTTATTTAAAGATGCAAATCGGCATGTAGTTAAAGTAACTTTTGATTATTTGTCTAGTAGCTTTGAGCTTTTCGGTGAAAAATTAAATTTGTTGGGTACTAAAATGGATGATGATGATGAGTTCCATAAGATTGTTGTGGTTGTTGATGTGGATATGCTGAGTAAACAAATTGAAATTGGGTCAGAAAGATTGCTGAATACTTGTAACTTTGTAATAAATGATCTGTATGAAACACTGATGAATGATGGTGACAATGACAACAACGAGAGAGAATTTGTTTACGAGTTGATAGAGTTAAAGAATCTTCTGGTAGGATTAGCAAAAAAAGAAAACTTGATACAGCTATTCATAGTGAAAAAATTGAAATACATTATGCTTTTGATGATTTAATGTTCAGGAAATTTTGAGTGTCCAAGTTAACCAGGCCTTTACAATATATAAAGTAGTAAGATGTGGCACGGTGTCAAGAAAATACCTGTATATTCTATGTGTTCAAAAAGCGTCCTCCAGAACCACTGGCTCTCTTCATTGCGTGATGATGTCGAGACTCTCTTACGATATGGCTTTTTGTTTTTGAACAAGCTTATTTTGAGCTTGATGCTTGGTGGGATTGTTTGTCCCTGAATGGGCTCTATGCAAGGCAATCTAGATTAGTCGGGCTCCATTGTAAATACTTTTGACATGAAATATTTGTCCTATTAATTTAGCCTAAAATAACATAAACGTACACTTTAACTTACCATATTTATATAAATTTGCATCCTTATAAAACCATTACAAAATTTTAGCTAATTATGTATCTTCGTTGGATGTATAGGAGACCTAATTATGTATCTCGACAGATTTAAAATTAAAAAAAATATATCGGGAGCTATATATCTTTACAAAGAAAAATATATCTTCGTTGAATGTATTATATATCTCGACAGACCCAAAATCAAAAAAATATATTGGGAGCTAACTATGTGTCTTTACAAAGGAAAAAAATGTATCTTCATTGGATATATCGGAAAGCTAATTATGTATCTTTACAAAGAAAAAAATATCTTTGTTGGATGTATCGGGTAGCTAATTATGTATCTCAATAGATCCAAAATTAGAAAAAATATACCGAAAGCTAATTATGTATCTTTATAAAAGAAAAATGTATCTTCGTTGGATGTTTCGTGTATCTCGACAGATTCAAAAACGAAAAAATATAATGGGAGTTAATTATATATCTTTACCAAGGAAAAAATGTATCTTCATTGGATATATTGGGAGCTAATTATGTATCTCGACAGACTCAAAATTGAAATTTTCAGTAATTATGCAAGATGTCGAAATTATCTATAACTAAGCTTCAAACTATCGGTGACTCCAAATTATTTTACCATTAGAAATTATTTTATGCAGATGTGGTAGAGGTCTCAATTTCAAATTTTGAATATGAAAAAAGTTCTTTGGTAAGAAGTGTTTGCTCTGAATGGGCTCCATGTAACATGGAACTGGATTAATCGGCTTCAATATAAATAAGTTAACGCGAATGGGCTAGACATGACACAAATTTAGATTAGTCGAATTTCAATGCGCATATCGAACAACGAATGAGAAACAACAAAAACTCCAAATTATTTTCATGATTGCTTATTTTTGAGTTACCAAGTTATCGCAAGATATATGCCATTTTTGAATTACCAAATTATCGCAAGATATATGTCACTCATCCTAGGTGAAGAATGTTGTTCAAGTAAATACCAAATTATCAACAAGAACACTTATTCAACCCAAATGAAATCACTACAAGTTTAATTGACTTATAATTGAATCATGGTATATTAAACAATAGAGATTTATTTTCCTAAAACTCAAAGTCATGCTCAAAACAAGTTCAACGGACTCAACTTACACATAAACAAAAAAAAAAAAGAAAAAAAATTATAAATATAATTATAGATCATTATGTTTATTATTTTGAATCAATCATCATGACTCTAAATCTTGAATTCGCCTCTGATTAAAATTCCATATTCTATTACATGAGTAATTCATTACTATGCAAATGAAATCACTACAAGTTACGTTTAATTGGCCTAAATCAAATCATGATACGTTAAAAAACAAAAATTTATTTTCCTAAAACTCAGAGTCATGCGCAGAACGATTTCTGCGAACTCAACTTACACATAGTAAAAAAAAAAAAAGGACACAAAACATAAATATAACTATAGATCATCATGTTTATTATTCTA
>NW_025887480.1:0-1262 GCF_002878395.1 Capsicum annuum
TTTAAATTTAAATTTTAAAATATTAATTACATAAACATTTATAATATTATATTACACGATGTTACTTTTTGTTAATAAAATTTCAAATTTATAAAAAAATCTTAATAATCTACTAAATTAAATAACTTTTGACATGATACCAAATTCAAACCAAATAGAGATGTTGATACAAACCAAACAGTTAATGAGTAATAATATAATTAGCTAAATAACAATATTAACCTAATTTTGTTTCAATGGATCGTAGTAAAACACTAAAAAGTATCATCCATTAAAAGTGAAAATGAACTCCTCAAAAAAAAACTCTCATAGTACTTATGGCGTGTTCAACACTGCCACACCATCTTCATCAAATATATCCGATTCTACAAAAAATTTAGTATTTTATATTTTAGTTATTACTAGTTTAGGATACGTGTGTTGCACATGTATTTTAACTAAAGACGTTAACCATTTTAAACAATATTTAGAAATAAAAATCTTTAATTGATTAATTTATTTCTACATATTAGGAGTTTCAGCATAATTCAAATAAAAAAATTGTAATTAAAATTTCAGGTAATTTAAGTTATTAAAAACAGTAAATAAAAATTTTAAACAACATTCAGAAAGATTTTTTTTTTTTAACTTAGAGTAGTTGATTTCAAAATGCTACATATTATGAGTTTCAATATGATTCAAATAAGAAAAGATTTAATAATAATTAAAATTTTAATAGATTTTAAATTTTAAATTTAAGAAAAATAATAAAAGACACTATAAAACATCTTAACATAAATAGTACCACTATGAATGAAACAACCAATAAATTGATAAGTGAGAAGTAGAAAAAGAATAATAAGTGATAAGTGATACCGTATTGTGTTAGCACAAAGTTACTTCATTACTAAAAGAAAATTGTAATTTAGACAAGTTACTCATCAAAACTATATTCGTTATAAGGACTCCTAATCAAAGTAAGGTCATCTAACATCTTTTATTCTTCATGTATGCATTAGTAACGAATAAAGATTTTTCACAAAAACAATACACATATCTATAATCTATATTTATATCTATAATCTATAATCTATAATCTATAATCTATAATCTATATCTATCTATAATCTATATAATATATTAAAAGTGTGAAGGGCCTTTACGTGCCGTTTGAGCCTTTACGTGCCGTTTGAACTTTTTGTCTTTCATTAAATGTCTTTGCTTTAGAAAAATTCATCTTTTCATTATTTTCCTAATATTTAAGAGTTAAAAATTAACTAGAT
>NW_025887481.1:0-809 GCF_002878395.1 Capsicum annuum
TCCGTCGCCGATGACCTGTGCAGGTTGTAACAAAACTGCGCAGTGTCCAATAAATCTGCCCAATTTCGCTGACTTGCTGTTACGGAGTGCCTCAGATACTCTTCTAGCAAGTGGTTTATCCGCTCAGTTTGGCCATCAGTTTGTGGATGATTTGCCGTAGAAAATTTCAGATCAGTCCCCATCATAGTAAATAATGCATGCCAGAACCGACCTATGAAACGGGCGTCTCTATCACTCACGATATCACTTGGCAAACCGAAATGCTTTACCACGTTCTTGTAGAATAATTCTGCAGCAACTTCTGAAGAGCAAATGATTATTGCAGCAATAAAAACAGCATACTTTGAGAACCTGTCAACCACCACCATAATGGACACATTGCCATTTACTTTAGGAAAACCAGAAATAAAGTCCATTGAGACAGAAATCCATGGCCTTTTAGGAATAGGCAGAGGTTGTAGCAAACCCGCCTCTTTTATACGTTCTGTCTTATCTCTTTGACACACATCACAAGTATTCACGTATGCCTTAATATCGTCTTCCATTTTTGGCCAAAAATAAACACGGGACAGTAGAGCTATCATCCTTTCGACACCGGGATGACCAGCTCAAGGAGTGTCATGCGCCTCCTTCAGTGGCGCCTATGTAAATATAGGCGATATCATATGCGAAGCCTATGTAAATATAGGCGATATCATATGCGGCGCATATGTAAATATATGCAATATCATATGCGGGGCATATCTTATGGTTTCAAGTGACTTAAACACTCCGTTTTTGGGGCAAAAGGACCATTTTGCCCCAAAAAC
>NW_025887481.1:909-8884 GCF_002878395.1 Capsicum annuum
ATGTAAATATAGGCGATATCATATGCGGCGCATATGTAAATATATGCAATATCATATGCGGGGCATATCTTATGGTTTCAAGTGACTTAAACACTCCGTTTTTGGGGCAAAATGGTCCTTTTCCCACCCTTATTCAGCCATAAACATGAAATTCAGTCCCCAATTCTCCAAAATATATCCACATTCATCTAAAAATTCTCAAGAACACTCTCAAGGGTTTCAAACTAAAAAACTCAAATAAATCAAGATTTAACCGTGGGTTTTTAAAATTGATTAGAGATTCGGAATCCCCAATCCACAGGCTTTAAGAAGCACCCATTATTTTCCGAAATAGAGGTATGCGGGGGTTTTTCTAAATTCTCATGGGCATAGAAAAGTCATGTTTTGGAATGGGGTTTTTGAATCTATGTATATATTCATGTATTAAATGTTTCAACATCATTGTTTTGGTCTTTTGACCTTCCCCAAAGTGATTTGAGAATATGAATGTATGAAACCATGTATTTAAGAATGAATTCTTGTTGAGAGCATGATTTTCGGTGAATTTCCTCATATTATGAATTTTTCAGATTTCTCATAGCATATGAATTGTTTTGCAATGCATCCTTGAAAAGCACTATATGAAATAATTGAACTCTTGTTATGATTTAAAGGTGGTTTTAAATCACTAAAGAGGGAATCTAGCATGAATTTTTAATGTTCATAATGCATGTAATGAAAGAGTGCATGGATTTGCTAAAGGCACTAGACCACCATATGTTGATGAAGGTTTTGCATGATTTTGACTTGAGTTTCGAAACACAAAATCTTCTATATTCATTGCATGTTTTTGGTGGTCTAAATTATGCTTTAAATGAAAGATTTAGCTTAATGTATTATGACTTAGAAATCATGACTTGCAAGTCTTGGTATGACGATACCACTTCAGACTAATGCCATATCAGACTCAGACTAATAGACATTTCAGACTATCATAATTTTAGACATTTAGAATATTGCATGTACAGAAAAGGTTAAAAATGGACATATAGAGATGTTAGGTGGTTCCTTGAAGAGGGCTTGAGTTCAAGCAACTCATTGCCTAAAACCATGATTTACCGACCCGGGATATTATTATACGCTGACTTAAGTATCGTGTGACGCATCAAATTTAGGAACTCTAACCCTTGCGGCATACTCGGGTTGAAGGCTTTTCCGCCGAGTCAATGGCGGATTCCATATCGCCTGTGGAATATCAGACTTGTAGGGGATACCACCTAACTCATAAGTAATACACAGATCAGAGTTTGAGATTTGTAGACAGGTTACATGTTTTCAGAAGGTGCCCATGTGTTTTTTAGAAACTGTTTTATGCATAATGGTTGATGAATATTTGCTCTCACATATTTTATGTATATATATATATATATATATATATATATATATATGTTCAATTACTCTATTTTGGATTGCTTCGCATGCCAATACAATTATGCTGACCCCCTTCCTCCCAGGTACTGAGGCGCAGTCTAAGGGTCCAGATCCTCAGTAAAGTCTACAAACAGGGTTGTCTCAGAGTTCAGTTGGTGAGCTTTCTTTGCTTCGGAAGGCCTAGTCATTTAGGTATTTATTTCAATATGACTTTTGGTCTGCTGGGGGCCTTGTCCCAGTTATTCAGATAGTATGTCAGTAGAGATTTTGCAGATTGTTGCAGATGTTTATTAAATATTGGTGGGCACACTTTTAGGCCTTTAACTTTTTTAAATTGTTGACCATGTTTCCATATTATTGTGTCTATTCCGTATTACTTTGATCATATGAATTATGTGCATGATTACCAGATAGACAGAGGGCGTTCCCGGCCTTCGGGTTTGGGAATGCTCGTCACGGCTAGGGCCCCGGTTTGAGTCATGACAAACTTGGTATCAAAGCACGATTCATGGTCCCAGGGTATCTACAAAATTACATCGGGTAGAGTCTTGTTTATGGGTGTGTAGCGCGCCACACTTATAAGCAGGAGGCTACAAAGCATTTAGGAATGTCTCTCTTTCTTTATGTTTTAGTTCTTGCTATAGAGTCAGAATGTTCCTCCTTCATACTCTAATTCGTGCTATGGTGACACCCATATGAAAAGAAAAGTTATCCTAATTTCTTCCTCACTCTGGTATTTCCAGATATTCTCCAATTATCTAGCAGAAATTTGAGAAGTCCCACAAAGGACGGAAGAGGAGTTCCCTAGTGTAAAATTGTGTCCTCATTCTTATGAGGCGTTCAGTTAAGACAAGTGTAAGATGTGTATTCTTGAGTCATTGAATATTATGTATCAAGCTTCTATCTCTTGTAATCTTGATATCATTATGTTGTTGAAAACAAAAGTCTAGTGAAGCCGTGTGAGGCCTATTTCGATTCACTAGCAACTTGTTGTTCATCTTGTTGTTCCTGTGTTTGTTGGAACTGTATTTCTACCCGAGTAGTAGTATAAGTTAGAGTGTCGGTGTCATGACCTATTGATAGTGAAATTAGACCAAGAAGTTTGTGATATGAAGTCATAAGGTTAGAGGTCAGAGTGAGGGTGACTTTTGTGATTAAATATTTATAGTTGAATAATTGTTGATCGAGAATGATTTACCCTTTCGTGGTGGTATACTAATGTGGTGGTACCATTTATGAATTGTATGGTAGTCCGTGGAGGAAGTCTTGACTCAAAATGTTATTTGTTTTCTTCCTTTCAAAATAGAGAAAGAGCCCAGAGTGGATACTTAAGGTGGTTATAGAAACCCTTTATAGGCTATGAATGAAAATGGATAGATTAGCCAGTAGGTTGTAAGTATAGATTCATTGTCATATAGGGTATCTGAAGGTAGTCTAAATGTCCATTGAGGTAAGTAAGTGTGATGTGAGAAAGCTGTATAAGTGGATAAGATTGTATGGTTATAATATAAACTTAAGGTTGATCATGTCTATTATGTGACCTTACCCCTTAACTTCCTCTCATTGGTAGTTGTAAACTAATACTACTTGTGAGAAAGTATGTAGTATATTTTTGAAGTATTTGGGTAGAATATCCTAATTTGAAGGATTAGTATATTTATATTATGTTGCACTCTTCATTGGTTGTAAATGATTGATGCTAGACTATAGACTTGAATTTAAATGGTGTGGTGATGAATAGTGGCAAGAGATTGATGATACATGTTTTGTGGGATTAGATTTATAAGCTTGATGTATTGAAATAGTACGTGCTAATGGATTATGACAAGGAAAACCGAAAGGTCATGATCGATTATTATGGTTATGAATTTCTAGTGTACTAGTGTTTCTTGATGTTTATTTCATAGTTTCTAAGTGAGGATTGTGTGTTAGGTTGGTTGTAAATCATGTTTAGCACTAGACATTAAGTTTGAAACAATTGATGGCCATGGACGTGGATGTGATGATTTTTTGGTTAATGATACTAGTTATATAGAAGTGATCTATAGGCTTGAACAGTGTATGCAAGTGCCTAAGTTTATTTGATTCATAATGAAGTATGACGTTGTATATGTGATGTAGAAGTATGCCCAAGGTGGTATGAAGATGTAGTATTTTTCTAAGGCTATTACATGTTGTGTGTGGCTACCGATACCGTTGAGTTGCTAGGTAGAAAAATACTAGCTAGATGGTATATGGTGTTCTAAATAGTCTAGTTAAGGACCTTTGATTGATAGCATTGAGCCTTTTGATATGAACTTGATTCTCATGGTACAGGAAAATAAGTTTGAAGTTGCTATGTTGGTAGACTACGATAGAAATAAAGTGGCCCATTGAAGACTTGGTGATACCCATGTTAGGTGTTATAATCTAAGCTCGAATCCTTGAAAGTCGTGCTAATAGAAATAAGAGTAGAGGCACTAGAGGGTGTGCACTTCAACTTTTGGGGTTACAGAATGATAGAGTATGCCTCAGGAGGTAGTATGAGCAGTGGGCGTTCCACTCTCATATGTGGTCTTTCAGGTTAAGTTTTATTAATTTTGTGTATTGTCATATTTCAGAACCCAGAGTGTAGTGAGTGCAGTTAAGTTTAAAGTCTAGTAAGGTATCTCCTAAAAAAAACTTAAGATGATGGCTTGAAGCTAAGGGGGAGATGACTAAGTGAATAACCAAGTAAGACTCTCGGATTCTTGTAGTGATGTCATGATGATATAGAATATCAAAAAATAAGGGTGAATCTCAACCCATTCCTATCTCAGTATTTCTCAATGATCCTAATACCTACTCATGCTTTACGATTTAGTTCCATGATCAGTTCACGTTCATACATATGATAGAGAGTCATATACTCACGCTTTATAATGTGCTCCCTTTCCATAACTCATGTTTTACGCCAAATGATTGGCGAGATTCAGCTTATAGCCATGAATACCCTAAATTCAGAGCGCTTTGGTGAGTCCCTGTTATTGTCTTGCTATTCCTCAGGCCTCAGATGAGTGTCAAGCTTCATATAGTATCATTTCATGCCTCCAGATCTTATGTTCTAACCTTTGTTTGACTCCTCCTTATGCAATGATAGTGGTGGTGAGTAATTATTCCTTGTTGATGGAAGATCATAGTACGCTTATTTAGATAAGGCCATAAGTATGAAGTAAGATTTGGAGCCAAGTTTTTTATTTATGTGATGGTTAGTGGAATTTTGTATGTGTATGTTCTTGGGGTAGCTCGTGGGAGTGATATTGATAGTTGGAGTATATGTGAAGTATGCCTTTATGAGTTTTTGCTTTAAAGCTCATATGTGGTTACAAATATAGACTTGAATGACATGTTGAGATTGTTGTAAAGGAGCACTATATGCGCTAATGACTTCATAGTAAGAGTTCAGAGTAGTCATTGAAGTGGTAAGGCATGTTATACTTAGGATGTGATCTTTAAAGGAGATATAGAAGATTGTATCATATGGTTTAGAATAATAACGGGGTCTGGCATGTTGTATTTTTGTGACTTAGAGTTAGGCTTGATCACGGCGAAGGGATTAAGTTATTTCTGACATTAGTAGAAAGATTTGTCAATGCTCATATGAGAATTTTAAGCTGAGTTGAATGAATATGATATTTAAGGAGAATAGTATAGTTAAGTGATATTCGAGAAGTGTGCTAAGCTTGAAAGTAAGAAGTTGTAATACCAAAGGCCCAGTAATTCTATCCTAATTCAGGAGTTATATGCCTATATTCCAGACTGTAGAGTAGTGTCAATGTGGTGATTCCTCAGTTGGATGTCTTGTGTAATCCATACCCAAGATTCACGGCTCCCTATTACTGCTAGAATTTCCCTAGAGAATTGTGATGAAGAGATACTCCAGTTAAGTATGAGGGTGTAGTATAATTCAATCTATATGGCCAATAAGTCAGTTTAGTAATTAGATTCGCATAACTTGTTTTCTCGTCTTTGCACTTATTCATGCTACTCGAAATCTCAGACATGCTACTATTCCAAGATAGAGTATACCAGTAGTTATGAGTATAGCCTTTTTCATGCATCATGCATTAAATTCAGATTCCAGATGTTCAGTTATGATTCAATTCGTAGGTGCCCTGTGCATCGCCTCAGTTTTCCGAGTATCTTAGTGAATTGAGCATTCATAGAGGGACATAGGGTACCAAGGGGGAGATACCCCATTCATTTGTATGCATAGATTCTTATTACAAGTTTCACATCAGTTATTATTGTGTATTTAGCCATACGTTCATACGTTAGTTCAGTCGGATATGGATGCATTAGAAATGCATGTTCAATAGAAAAGTTCAGCTTATCAGTGTATTCAGTACTGCATTCATGAGAACAACTCGGTCACAGATCCATGCACCAGATATGCATGATTCATTATGAGAATTCAGCCTATGAGTAGCTTCAGTTGTGTATTCCATGCCTCGGATATGCATGTCCGGCATAAGCATTTAAAACATCAGTAGTTCCAAACTTATAGTCATATTTCCGATCAGTGTATTCTTTCTCAGGGAACACATCATGTCCGCGTTATCCCATACCCTTAAGACTTCGACATTCTGTCCATCATTTGGGGATGAATGATCCCAAGGGGGAGATAATGTAACACCCCGCATTTCGGGCTAAAATAAAAACCATGACTCTGATGCGTTAATGATCCCAGAGCCTTAAATCCTATGCCAATTTGGCATGTTTATGTAGTATGTGAATCCTTTTGAGCATGAATTTAGACCATAGAGGTCCTTCAACTTAAGGACGAGTTGAAACTATTTCGATCGATTAAGTTTTAGTCGCTTTGTAATTTGTGTCAGCTTCCATCGACCATAACTCTCTGTATTTATCGAATTAGAGAGCCTACTATGTGTCAAATGATAGGTCTTTGAGTTAACTTTCCAACGATACCAATTTTTCTAAAATCCAACACCCGAGCAAGAAGTTATGACCTTTCAAAGTAGTATGCGTCGCCTAACCAATCGCACATGGACACTGGAAAGCATATGCGACAGCATATGCGGTGCCTATGTAAACATAGGCGATATCATATGCGGCGCCTATGTAAATATAGGCGATATCATATGCGGCACCTATGTAAATATATGTGATATCATATGCGGTGCATATCTTATGGTTTCAAGGGACTTAAACACTCCGTTTTTGGGACAAAATGGTCATTTTTCCACCCTTATTCAGTCATAAACACGAAATTCAGTCCCCAATTCTCCAAAATACATTCACATTCATCTAAAAATTCTCAAAAACACTCCCAAGGGTTTCAAACTAAAAAACCCAAATAAATCAAGATTTAACCGTAGGTTTTCAAAATTGATTAAAGATTCGGAATCCCCAATCCACAGGCTTCAAGAAGCACCCAATATTTACCAAAATAGAGGTACGCAGGGGTTTTCTAAATTCTCATGGGCATAGAAAAATCATGTTTTAGAATGGGGTTTTTAAATCGATGTATATATTCATGTATTTAATGTTTTAACATCATTGTTTTGGTCTTTTGACCTTCCCCAAAGTGATTTGAGAATATGAATGTATGAAACCATGTATTTATGAATGAATTCTTGTTGAGAGCATGATTTTCGGTGAATTTCCTCATATTATGAATTTTTCAGATTTCTCATAGCATATGAATTGTTTTGCAATGCATCCTTGAAAAGCACTATATGAAATGATTGAACTCTTGTTATGATTTAAAAGTGGTTTTAAATCACTAAAGAGGGAATCTAGCATGAATGTTTAATGTTCATAATGCATGTAATGAAAGAGTGCATGGATTTGCTAAAGGCACTAGACCATCATATGTTGATGAAGTTTTTGCATGATTTTGACTTGAGTTTCGAAACACAAAATCTTCTATATCAGTTGCATATTTTTGGTGGTCTAAATTATGCTTTAAATGAAAGATTTAGCTTAATGTATTATGACATAGAAATCATGACTTGCAAGTCTTGGTATGATGATACCAATTCAGACCAATGCCATATCAGACTCAGACTAATAGACATTTCAGACTATCATAATTGTAGACATTCAGAATATTGCATGTACAGAAAAGGTTAAAAATGGGCATATAGAGATGTTAGGTGGTTCCTTGAAGAGGGCTTGAGTTCAAGCAACTCATTGCCTAAAACCATGATTTTCCGACCCGAGTATATTATTATACGCTGACTTAAGCGTCGTGTGGCGTATCAGATTCAGGAACTCCAATCCTTGAGGCATACTCGGGTTAGAGGCTTCCCCGCCGAGTCAATGGCGGATTCCATATCGCCCGTGGAATATCAGACTTGTAGGGGATACCACCTAACTCAGAAGTAATACACAGATCAGAGTTTAAGATTTACAGACAGGTTACATGTTTTCAGAAGGTGCCCATGTGTTTTTTTTAGAAACTGTTTTATGCATAATGTTTTATGAACATTTGCTCTCACGTATTCTATATATATATATATGTTCAATTACTCTATTTTGGATTGCTTCGCGTGTCAGTACAATTGTGCTGATCCCCCCCCCC
>NW_025887481.1:8984-10016 GCF_002878395.1 Capsicum annuum
CCCCCTTCCTCCCAGGTACTAAGGCGCAGTCTAGGGGTCCAGATTCTTAGTAGAGTCTACAGACAGAGTTGTCTCAGAGTTCAGTTGGTGAGCCTTCTTTGCTTCGGAAGGCCTAGTCATTTAGGTATTTATTTCAGTATGGCTTTTGGTCTGTTGGGGGCCTTGTCCCAGTTATTCAAATAGTATGTCAGTAGAGATTTTGCAGACTGTTACAGATGTTTATTAAATATTGGTGGGCACGTTTTCACGCCTTTAACTGTTTTAAATTGTTGATCATGTTTCCGTATTATTGTGTCTATTCCATATTACTTTGATCATATGAATTATGTGCATGATCACATGACAACAAAGATACCAACAACTTCACTTGTGACCTCCTTAGTGACAGACTAAATAAGAATTAGTTGGTTGAGTCCTGTTTAGGGATTGCCTTTTATTGACATGAGATTCCTGATTTTATTCTGAGTATATTATCCTACTTTTGATGCTGCCAAAGAAATACCTGTCATTCGGTAGGAGGGATAAAAATAGCTAATTTAGGGATTAATTTGGAAGATGAACTTATCCCATGTTTAGTTGGAACAAAATGCATGGGATAACTCTTTCCCGAAATTAGTTATCTCGGTATTGTAGCGTTTTTTTTATCCCCTTTAAAGTGGGATAACTAATCCCTGCATTAATAATCCTGGGATAACTTATTTTCTGACCAAACGACCCCAGTGTTCAACTAATGTGAAACACAGAAATATTGTATTGTCCGTAATTCAAAATTTAACAATTGTGGATTTGTGATTTTGAGCATATTGGGAACCGTGCCACCTGTAATTCCCTTGACCACATTATTCACCGGTTCAGACTCCTTTTATCTATCACATATATAGTTTTTTAAATCAGAAAACTTTTCTCTAGAAGATGGGCAGCAGCATAATTTAGATAATATAAGTGAGTTGCTGTAAATAAAGAAGATTGGAAGATTTAAATCACTCCATTGGAAATGGGAAGAAGCTAAGAAAATTGATAATTATATTCTAG
>NW_025887482.1:0-1308 GCF_002878395.1 Capsicum annuum
TTTTTTTTAATAAATGTAGACTTTGAAAGGTGTAAAGAAAAAAAGTAGGGGTTAAGAAAAACTAAAAAGAACAAAAAAAAAAAAGGAAAGAAAAAAGAAAAAAGTAAAAGGAAAAAAAAAAGTTGAGAGGAAAAAGGGAAAAAAGTAGGGGTTGAGAAAATTAAAAATAAAAAGAGAAAAGAAAAAATAAAAATCAAATTAAAATTAAAAATAAAAAAAATAAAAGTTGAAAATATAAATATGGAGTTGTTATCCATTATGAGGATCATTTATCCAATTTACTTCATTGATCAAAGGTAATTTTATCCAAAAAAATATTATTTAATAGGTAAAGGTTATTTTAAGGAAGCTTTTTTATTTGGGGCTAAAATTTGAAAGCCACTCCAATTTGAATTTATTTTTTAGATTCACCCGACAAAGAATCAAACAAAAAGTTTGGGCTTAAAAATAAAAAAATATTTTTTACTTCCGAGTATTTAACAATAAGGCATTTGAGTATTTAGGCTCAAATTAGGGACTTAATAGTCATTTAGGCTTAGACAAACACTCCAAGCAGGGCTAACACCTTAGAAGACTTTTGGGTCCCCACAGTGCCCCTGTGCATTTTTGCTGCATTTCGCCCTGAGGCTCGACTTGTGAACACCTTTGAAGACACTAGTCTTAACTACAATATATATACACTAACAAATTTCTTGATTAGGTAATCCTATTTAAATTAATGAGTGTATGTTATTACCTTGCTAGTTATTCTCTTCAAGAAGACTAATATAAAAAAAAAAACACATCAACATTGTAAAAAATAACATGCTCAGTGTAATCTGGCAATAGTATATATAAATACCTTACCCTTATTTTACGAAGACAAAATAAATAAAGAACGGAAAACATACATATAGTTTAATACGAACACATCATTTAGGTGTAGCATGTCAAATCCAGGGAGAATAAAATAATTTCGTTGTGTATATTATATTTTTCAAATTTTTTCTAACAATCAACCATCACAAAAATTCTTATAATCTTCCTATATATAGGGAGAAAATAAAAATCAAAGGTACCTACAATAAAAGAAATTATACTGAGTTTGAAGTTCTTTTTGAAGCTTAGTTTCTCTTCCTAAATAATTAGCACATGTAGTTATCAGATGAAACAACTCTCCAGCTTAGTGTCCTGATTAAAAACATCTTGTATTTTAAAATCAATTTCTCTCAAACAATGCCTCACATTCTCCAGCTCCATGCATATCTCGCAAGATTTGCACAGAGCTAGAGGAGGTGCGGCACCATTTGAGAAAAATTGATTTTAAAA
>NW_025887484.1:0-1082 GCF_002878395.1 Capsicum annuum
AGTTTTGGAGAATACTAGAATATCATCTATATAGACAATGATAAAATCCATATAAGGATTAAAAATATCATTCATAATTTTTTGAAATTCAGAAGGAGCATTTTTTAATCCGAATGGCATAACATTCCATTCGTATTGTCCAAAGGGGACATTAAAAGCAGTTCTATAAGTATGATTTTTATCAATTTGAATCTGCCAATAGCCGGATTTAAGATCAAATTTAGAAAATATATTAGCGTCATATAATCTAGATAACAAATCTCTTTTATTGGGAATTGGATAACGAATCCATTTTAAGACTTTATTCAGAGGTTTGTAATTGATAACTAACCGAGGAATACCTCTTTCTTTTTCAGCAGCATTATTAACATAGAAAGCAGTGCAAGACCAAGGAGACTTGGAGGGTTTAATGAGTCCCTTTTGAAGAAGACTATCTATCTCTGTTTTGCAAAATTCGACCAAGTTTGTATTCATTTGACAGGGTCGAGATTTGGTAGGAATTTTATCCTCGCTGAAATTTTCTTCATAGGGAAGAGAAACAATATGTTTTTTTCGATTCCAGAAAGCGTTTGGATGATCAGCACAGATGTCAAGCATTAATTGGGAAGAAATAGTTTTTATTTTTTCTTTTATTTTAACTGATTTCATGGTGTCGGAAATATTAATGCTCATTATTTCTAATTGTAGGAAATTAAGCTGATTTTGCTTTATATTGATAAGAGCGTTTATGTCCCTAGTGACTGGGTGAGTAATAAAGGGGTAAGAAATTGGCTGATTTTTATATGTAGCCGTAAAACCTCTGGCATCAATATGCGTATAGGGATAAATAGCATTTATGAAAGGAGTGCCTAAAATAATAGGTGGATAAATTTGATTTTTGACCAAGAAAAAGAAATGAGGAATACATACCTTGTCTCGACAAATATGCGTGTTAGGTAGTTTATAATTAATATCAAGAGAATGTCCAGATGCAGATCTAATAACATGAGTAGTTTTTTCAAAGTATTTTGTAGGAATCAAACCTTCTTGTATGCAACTAACGTCCGCACCACTATCAATCATAGCAACGTTAGTAATAAAGA
>NW_025887485.1:0-1188 GCF_002878395.1 Capsicum annuum
ATATACATTTTGTCTGCCAATAAAACGATCTCAAATTGGTAATACTAGGAAAATTGTCATAATTGGTATTGCAAGTTGGAATTGTCTTTAAATATTTATGCTAGGTGTATCATATTTTAATACATATATATAATTGCCACAAATAATGTTTGCGTGTAAAATAAAAACTTATTAATAGTTGAATCTATAATTAGAAGTGGCACCTAGCTATTTTTGGCTAAGGATTATTTTTCCTTTTCATTTCCAGTTTAATTTTAGAAATGACACCTTGGAAAATACTTATCCACACTCGATGTTTACACAACGCTATCTATTTTGAGTACCAATTAATTTGAATTTATATCAAGAAATCTTACTTAAAAAATATGTTGCTTTAACTTAAAGACGACTTCATATGCAGGACTAGAAAAAAATGACATCTATGCCTAGATAATAATCTTTGTTCTATTTTTGCACAACTGGAAATTTAAGGTTATAACTTATTATTTAAATTTAATATTTAAATAAAAACCAAAATTTGTTGAAATTGACTAATATTATATTTTGAATATACTATAAACTTCTATAATAATTAAATTAGTTTCCATCAATAAAGATCACGAGAAAGATTCTTTTTTTTTTTTCAAACATAGCATTATGTGTAATTTTGCCGATAAATCCTGTCATATAAAATTTATGCCATTTTTGCTAAGTTTAGAATTTTGTTTGACCAATACTATGATTTCTAGAAGACTGTCCTTTGGAAAATCACTTTATTTCTTTTTTATTTATATAGTAGTACTATTTCTTTTAATTAATCTATTAAAAATATATGGCAGTTTTACATTATGATACAATTTAATTTTAAATTTTCTTTTAGTCACATAATTCTAATGACATGCTTAAATTCATAAGTTTCACGATTCCTTTTATGTTCTTAAATTAATTTCAGAACTCAGTTAAATTATAACAATAAAAATTAAAAAAAAATCTACCTAGTGCGATCTCACAAATAAGGTCTGAATATAGATGAGTATACACATATTTTACCCCTAATTTGAGGTAGAAAATTGATTTCGATGAATCTCACTAAAAAAAATATTTTTAAACACATGTTTGAAAAACACTTTGAACGAAAAAATCTCTAGTGAATATATAACTAAAAGAGAAGAAATGACAATATTAAGATAATGAAAGTACAAAAAAAAA
>NW_025887486.1:0-3984 GCF_002878395.1 Capsicum annuum
GGAATCACATTGGTAAAATTGTCCTCAGTTCATGTTCATTTCTACCAGCTTTTGAGGGTAACGAGGTCATTTTAACATCATCCTGATTTTTGTCTACACTTAGTTTTATCTACACTTATTATTAGTATTATTATTACTTTTCCTTTCCCTCTCTTTTTTCTTTCTTTTTTTTTCGTATCAATCTCTGTTCTTTTCTTTTCTCTCGTTATCTACCTTTATTTTATCATTCTTTATGGCTTTTGTTTTTCTTTAAAAGAGGAGAAATAATGAAAAACAACGAAACAAAATGATTAGATCGAACCCAAAAGTAGGTTGCCTACGTATCATGTTGTACATGAATCAGATCTTGCGTAGTTCGGACGTCTTGCCAAAATGGCCAATTAAACCTTTTTTTTTCATTCTTTTGCCTGAAACTTTAAGAAGAAAAGAAAATAACAATTTGTCAAAAGAATTGACGAACATCTTTTTGCATTTTTTTTTTTACTTTTAAAATACCTATACAAAACGAAACTTATGATTACCAAAGAAAAATCTTTTGGGGTTTTCAATTTTGAATTTCATATGAAAATGAAACTTGAAACTATTAAAGGAAAATCTTTTTGTAATTTTCTTTTGAAGACGTATATGAAACGCCTACTCTAAATAAAGAGTGAAGAAAATCTATTTTTGAATTTTTTTTTTTTTTTTAAATAAGATCAACCAAAAATAAAACCTACGACTATTAAGGATTTTTTTCTTTTGTATTTTTATTTTCAAGACATGTATGAAACACCTACTCTAGATGAAAAGTGAAGAAATTATTATTTTTTTTTTGATTTTTTAAATAAGATCCCCGAACCAACAATAGGCTGCCTACGTATCTCACTCCCTAAAGAGGAGAATCAGGGATGCGTAGTTCATCCAGATTGGACAATTAACGATTAACCAATAAATTGACCCTAACTTAAGAGACACTACCAAAACCAACGAAAAAAAAAACTTTTGGATTTCCAGCTAGACACTGACACCACCAATTATGAAGAAAAATCTTTTTGGTATTTTTGTTTTTGACAAATAAGTAGAAAAGGCAAATAAACTTTTTTTTTTTTTTAGAATTTACGGTACTTTGAGAAGACAAATGTAAAACGTAAAAAAAAATCTTTTTGAGTTTTGGATCGTGAAGAACAAAAGCCATAACGAATTCTAAAATAAACTACGACATTCCTCTTTTTTCATTCCTTTTGACTCACTTTTTCTATATTTTTTTCTTTTTCATTTTTGCCTACGCACCTTACTCCTAACAACGATTTTTTTTTTCAAAAAACAGTCCGTCAAACGACAACGTTATCCTCAAAGATGCAACATTTAGCACGTAGGAATGCTTTAGAGGTGAGTCTCCTACAAAGGACCAAGTGGGCCCCACTAGGTCTCAATATGATGCACATAAGCATGACCTAAAGGTTGACCTACGTTGTGGTTCACTAACAAGGTTGTTCGGGGGAGCGTATGGTCGATAGTGGCTGCTTTGCTTTCTACCTACTCCATAACACCGACAGCTCCCCCCCCTAAAATAAGGGTGACTCAACTAGAGGTTGTGTACAACACGTGTACTACGGACTTGTTGCAGAAAGAAGGCCGGAGGGTGGACACATGATGACAGATATAAAGCGGTAACACATAGGATAAATACGATAAACAAAGAGCACAAACAACGCACAAAAGTGAACAATAACACAAACAAAATCACAAACAATGCTTATACACTCGTAATGTCAAACAAAGCCGATACGACTCCAAAAATAGCTCGAATTCTGAAAACTTATCATTGTTCCCCAGCAGAGTCGCCAGAAGCTGTCACACCCCCTTTTTAACGTACTCCAAAAAAAATGTATATTTTAAAGTTCGAAAGGGCTTTATTATTTAAGTGACAAGAAATGAAAATTTGTTTCATAAAAGGATTATTTGCATTTTTATTCAGAGTCGCCACTTGGCATAATCCGGTGTGCCAAGTCACCTTTGGAAAATCCTTTTCAAAACCATTTGACTCTTAAACTGGTTTGCGAACAGAGATTCCAGCTAAGGAATTCTGTTGACCGAGGGGAAGGTGTTAGGCACCCCTCGATCCCGTGGTTCAACCACGGTCGCTTGGCAGAGCGTATCGGCTAAATTGACGTTACAAATGCATAAACCACACAAAAGCACACCAAATAATCAAACAATAACAAAACAAAACAAAAATGTAAAGTCCAGTCCAATTATTACAACCTGAAATAAAAAAAAATATTGAAACAACCTACACTAGTCCTAAACCATGCTTTACCCGATGCCTCGGGCCTTGATCACAAGCATCCTTAGCGTACAAAATTCTTCGGGTCATTCCCCGGTGAGTAACTACAAATTACCTCGGGGCATTTCCCGGTTAAATAAATACACTTTTCAAATACGATAAACAAGACATTCAACAAATATTCCAATCATTCCAACACTACACCGATTTGCTTACCCGCTCAACGACATATCGCATTCAACACCGACAATGTATCAAACTATCATAATATTCACTTTTATCAATTTTTCGATTTCCGTCCACAAATTTCATTTTTTATACTAAATTTTCACAACTCACCATTTCTATTTCAACGACCCACAATCACTTTTCAGCGAAATTAAACAACGAGTCCATATCAAAATAACAGACCATCACCAAACAAGACAACATACGTTCATCACCAACAAATACCAAACAACACACGAACATCCAAATTGAAATACGAAACATCCCAAATAATAAAATAGATAAGAGAAAGTGTAGATTTGGACCTCGATTGAAGCTTTTATTGTGCCAAAATATGTGATCAAAAGACAAAGTCGGATTCAAAACTCTCGATTTGAACCTTGATAACCAACAACTCCAAACTCGATATTGAATTCAACCGGACAGATTGAAAAACCACGACAAAGCCTCACGATGAATAACCCATAAACCCGAATAAAACTCAAAAACAACCCAATATCTCAAATTCAAAATTCAAACCATCGATTTCCAACTAACCTTGCACGAAGAAATAAGAAATATCAGATGAACCGAGACTGAAATTATGAAAAATCGAGAAGACCCATACACGAAATCTCATCGAAATCGATGGGAAACGGGCTGGGTATCATTGAGGGGTCACTGGCTTCACTGTTTCCGGTGTCTGCTGCCGTCATTGATCGGACGGAGAGGCGGCGAACGGAGCAGCGCGTGTTGGCTCGCTGGACGCTGACCGGTGCCTGCTGCCGTCGTTGGTCGGACGGAGAGGCGGCGAACGGAGACTTTTTCTTTTCAGTTTTTGGAGAGAGAGAGTAGAGAGGGAGTAGAGAGAGAGTGGAGCTAATTTTTTTTTGTATGTGCTAAGGTCCCTTTTTTGTTTTTGTGTGTATGTGTGTATATATTGAATTTTCCCCCTTTGGTCCTTTCTTTTTGGACAAGAAAAAAAAGAAGGGGTGGTGACGTGGGGTAGGGTTAGGTAGGGGTAGGGAGGTGGTTTATTTTGATTGGGTAGGTTGTTAGAATGTGTTGTCAATTTTTGGTTGGATGGGTTGTTAGAATAAGATAGAATTAGTTAGGATAGGTTTTGTTAGGGATTTGGTTATTTATTTATTTGTTTTTTTTTTATATTTTGTGAGATGTAATCACGTGGGTGAGGGTACATGATATGATAAGGTAAAAAATGAATAAAATCAAACTTTTGAGCGGGACAAAGTTACGTGTCTATTATTATTATTATTATTATTATTATTATTATTTGTTTATTTATTTAGCAGCAACTAGCTTTTTTAATTAAAAAAAAAATCACTAGCAGGGATCAAACCAGTAGGCTGAAGGAAGCGCTCAAAAAGAACAATTAACATCATGGGCTATCTAAGTACCTTGGTTCAATATTAATATATGTACATAAATATAGAAAAGAACCCTATGACAACCACATAGATCCGTCCCTGCGTTAATTTAGTAAGATTAAT
>NW_025887487.1:0-7026 GCF_002878395.1 Capsicum annuum
AATTCAAAATACACAAATATAATAAAATTAAATATTCAACAATTAATACACTAAATAAAAATTAAACGTAAGAGATGGAACGACAATACCAAATTTTAAAAGTATCCGAAGGTTGCGACTTTAGAAACTTCCACTCGTACTTTGTAATCGCAAAATTAAAAAAATTAAAGTGAGCACTTTAGGAAATTAAATATATAGAATATTTGAGAATTGAGAATTGAGATTTGAGAGAGAATGAGATTTGAGAGAACGAAAAATTGTGTGAAAAATGATTTGAAGGTGTAGGGTATTTATAGAAAATTTTTTTAGGATTAAAAAATATTTTAAATGATTTTTTTTTAAACTAAAGGGGCCCAAACTAGCCGTTTGGACCAAAAAACGGCTATATAGCCATTGGGCCAACGACTAGTTTGGCCCAAATCTCCAAATTTTTTAGGCTAACCGGGCCGGGCCAATTAACCGGAGGGCCTGGATCGGGCTTGGTTAGGGCCGGGTTAATCGGGCCCAACCAAAAAATTAAACTGGCCCAGGACTTGGTACCCTACAGCCCATGGGTTGACCAGGCCGGGTCAAATTGGGTCGATTTTATTAAACGGGCAGGGTTGGGCTGGGTCAACCTGACCCGTTTGACAGGCTTATTCCCAACACCAGTATTTTTTTGTCCAACACCATCAACCACATTATCACTTAGGTGATCAACCTTAGGTGTAGCATCTGTTCGGCGTCCCACATTGTCAGACAAATTAACATCTATGGGATTCCATGTATGTGTATCATCATTTTTTAGCCCCACATTATCACCACTATGATACTCATTTAGTGTAGCAGACTATTTTAAAAAGTTTAATAAAAAAATAATAGTATCAAACTGTATATAAGTCTTATAAATCAGAAACAATACAACTATCCAAATACCTTCAAACCCTCATTTATATATAGTGCTTTAAAAAATTAGGTTAAATGACGATGTCATCAACTGTTTCATCGACGAAACCTCATTCTTTAGCTGAACATAAGAATACCAATTTTCATAATACTCAAATACAAAAAAAGTGATATTAACTTTTAAAACATTTAGACATACCAAATCAAATCAGTTCTCAGCAGCTTTAATTCATTTTGAGAATTCATAGGATTGTATTCTCTCATATGTTCTTTGCTCGAATCAGATGAACCATCATATTTCTTGCATGCAATATGTTTCTTTTGAGACACAGGCTAAAAACAGGCAACTAAAGAATGCTCTTCTCAATACAATTTGGCTCAATATTGGTTACCACCACCTATACATACAAACAAAAATTTAAAAATTTTAAAAGTAAATTAATAGTATGAGCAAACGACCATATATATAAATACACATATATAAGTACCTGCTCGCGATTTATATCACTAAAAGCAAACTTTACCATCTTGTAGTTTAGTCTTATCGTCACCAACCAATTAAGTATACGAAGAACACTATCTCCCACTCGAACAACTAGTTAATTGTCCGCATATGGACAACATTCATAAAACCAACATTGGAATGCCAAAGGAAAACCACCACACCAATACATAGAGATTCGCTTATAAACCTGGTACTTCATTAAATCCAACATAGCACGGAAACACAACTTTCCCCAGGGAAATGTCTCAAACTGACCAGACTCAGCCAACAAAAAGGTATTCTTATTTATAAAGTCACCATACGTAATTGAAAAAAAAATCTATGAATGAAGTAAAGAATGGCAATACACAACGTGTCCCCATCAGATTGCCATTTTTTCTCAAGAAAAAAGTTTTCAGCTCAAGCTTTGTAACTTTGGATTGATTTGGAAAATACAAGTCCATAAGACAACTAGACTGGCTCAAATTACATGCCAGTGTAATATCACCTGTACACTTTAAGCTGCTTATAACAGCAAACTCTAATAGACCAAATCGCAACTTTGTATCATTTATTTTAATCCATATCTCATCATTTTGAGTAGACAAAACTTTCCTTAGCAACATGATATGTATCAACTGATTTTGAATAGAAACAGGTGGCAAATCTAAAAAATATCCAAAATAGGTCTTTCTAAACAAATCGAGTTGCAACATAGTCAACTTATATTTCAACTCATTCACAATCGAGCAATTTTTATGCACACTAACATGAGTCATGTAATAATTAGTTGGTCGAACAACAAAATCCCAAACCTAAAACAAAAACATATATTTCTAAATAGGTTAACACTATACTTTACATTGCACAAAACAACTATAATAACAACAACATACAAAGTAAGATCTCACACTGCTCACATATATAAAAATATACATTACAGTTGTAAAAAAATATAGAATACCTTAACATCTGATAAACTATAACTCCGTTTACCGAGCTGATCAGAAACTTTACGCTTTATCTTTGATGATAAACCATCATCTTCGCCATTTTTTTCCCGAATTCTCTTCTTTTTTTTCTTCACAGTAACAACTACACATTCATTGACCTTCTTCTTTCCTTTTGAAAGATTCTTTTCTTGATCTTTACATGCACCTAAAAGTCTCTGACTCTGTGACCGAGTTATCCTCTGGAAGAACATGAACTTTCCGACATGGATTTTCTCTTACCTTGAGACCCCATTCTATCATATTATTTCTTCTTCAAGTTTGAAGGACTAGGACATTCCTTCAAGTGCAACCACATACGTGATGATTCTGTAAAATCATTGTCATTAACAATAAATTTGGGGTTAAAATTGACTCCTTTACCAACTAATTTTAACTTTCCTTTACTTCTTATTTTTGTTTCATGTTCAGAGTTTTGAATGCTACAATGTAAGAAACAACAAATCAGTTTCTGATGTTAATCGCAAAACACAGATTTATCAACGCATAATAGAGGGAAAGAGAAGAAGATTTGGGAAAGTGATTTAAGAGTAGCCGTTGAAAGAGTATTTAATACTCTTTATTGTGTAAGGATATTAGCTTTGGGCCAAATGGCTAAAAACCAAATTTAAATTGGGCCGATTGGCTCCAATTGTCCAAGTTTTAAAGTTGCTGGCTTTTTCTTTTCATAATGGCCAGCCCATGTCCTTTCTCCATTTTTTCATTTCAATTTATATGGCACAAATAAAATTTGAAAAGCCAATCAATTTTTTGTGTGACTTTTAAATATTTTAAATTATTAATAATTGATTTATAGTACTTTAATATAATTTTTAGTTACTATATGTTATTCTTTTCGTCTCAATTCATGTGGCACTCATGGAATGTTTGAGAAAATCAATCAAATTTGTTATATAGTTTTAGATGTTAATTATTATGATTTATATGACTTTCTATGTAATTTTGAAGTAATAGACATTACTGCATATATCCCCATTTAGATGACATTGATAGAATTTTAAAAGTTAAATAAATTTTTGATACATCTTTTAAATATATTTTAATTTAATTATTATTGTGATTATGTTACTTTTCATAAAAAATTTAAATTTATAAATCTCAATTTATGTTTCATTCATAAAATTTTGAGTAAACAAATATTTTTCATGCGTCTCCAATACAAATAAAATTGCTACAATCAACAAAACTTTTATATAGTTTTGTTGATATTTTCAATTGTTAATTATTGTTATTTATAGTACTCACAATGTAATTTTCACATAATATATATTACTCTTTTTTTCTCAAACTTATGTGGTATAAATGAATTGTTAATTATTGTAGTTTATAATACTTTTTTATGTGATATTCAAAAAATGTATATTACTCTATCTCGATTCATGTGATATAAATGAATTTTTTAGCAATACAATTTTCATATATATATATATATATATATATATATATATATATATAAAATAAACCGAGAAGAGTTAGATAAGTAAAATTAAATTAGCATAATATAAAATTTTAAGTGGAACATGATAATACAATAGATGTGTTGAGTTTAAAAACGAAAAAAGGAAATGCTACAATAGTTAGTTGAAATAAAGATGTGGGGTCCATTATATTAAACAAATGAAATCTATATATAATATAAAGGAAGGTCATAGAGGAGGTGTCGTGACACCTCTTTATGACCTCCCTTCTTATTTATCCTTTTTTTCCTTTTTCCTCATCTTTCTTTTAATTATTTAATCTTATAAAATTATTTCCTTAGTTGATATTAATAATATTCATAATTCTCTATCCTTTCACATTCATAACCCTCAAATTTATTATACAAATTTATGATACATTAAAATCACACTAATGAAAAATAATTTTAAGCTATATATAATGGTTACTCTATTTTCATTTCTCCATATTGTTCATTTTTTGTCTTTTTGGTTGATTAATATTTTAATTTATTTATTTGATTTTGCAGTTTACAAGGAGATATTATAATGAAAATGGTTAGATATTTTTGCATGGTTCAATTTTATGAATGAATTGATATGCCTAATATAATTACAATTCTTTCTTTGTTGTATTATACATGTAATATTATTTGTTTGAGTTTGAATGATATGATTTCTTACAAAACAAATTATTTTTTCTCTTTGCTTCTCTTTGTAGTTTTTAGAGACTTTGATTAATACGTTTTATTTTCTTTGAAGTCTTGAAAGATTTTGATTGTGTTATGTTGACAACAAGGTTCTTCTTTCCTAGTTAACTCATATTTTTGACGATATAGTTTCTTAAAAGATGATTTAATTTTTTCTCTTTGCTTCTCTTTATAGTTCTTAGAGAATTTGATTGATTATTTTATCTTTGATTCTCTTCGTAGTTTTGGGAGAATTTGATTGTCTTATGTTGATAATAAGATTCTTCTTTCCTTTTAGCTCTTAGCTAACTATTCTTCAAAGTTTTAATCTTTTGCCTTTATAAATTTATATTTAGTTCATAGAGACACTCATTCAAGGTTATCTTCTCTTATTCATCATTTGATTTATGAATTAACTAACACGTGACCGAAAAAAGTATATAAAGATAAGAAATATTTTTTTCAGCTTTTTTTTACTTTTATATATTTGGACGTGCTATCTTAATTTTAACATGTTTTATTTATGTATATCAAGTAATCAATCATTTAAAATCTAATGCTTCAAATCATTAGTTGTTTACCCTATTTTTTTTTTCTGTGAAGTTTTCAAAAAAAATTTCTAAAAAAGATACTTCTGCTAAAATTTTTATATTCATTGTTTTGATTTTGTTATTTTTTGAATGTTAGGTTGACAACGTAATTTCTCAGACAATAACAATCATTGGTCTATTTTTTCACAAACATTGAAAAAAATTAAGTTCATAAAAATCAATCGTTTCTAAATAATGTGTTAAAAATAAATTATATATTATATTATTAAAATAAATTAAAGAGTATTTTAAAGAGTATTAAGAAGAAAAAAAAATGCAACATACCTTAGAATCAAGTGTCGTTTCTAATGAAAAAGCGGAGAGCGACAAACACTTGTGACAAAATGAAAATGTATGAAATTTTTGTTAAAATAATAAACTTTATAAGTAAATTATTTTTTACTATGAACTTGAAGAGATATAGAAGCACATGAAGATTATTAAGAGTAGGAGTTATGAATATAAAGAATGTGCAGTTAAAGATTAATGAATATTATTAAAATAAAAGTTATGAAAATGAAGAAGTGTGAGTTATGGAGATGACCTTTTAAATACTCCTAATATAATTAAGAAAAACAAAAAATATTTTAAACAAAATTATTATATTAAAATTTATAAGTAAATTATTATGTAGGAGTTATGAACTTGAAGAGAAATAGAAGTAATGAAGATTATTAAGAGTAGGAGTTATGAATATGAGGAATGTGGAGTCAAAGATTAATGAATATTATTAAAATAAAAGTTATAAAAATAAAGTGGTGTGAGTTATGGAGATGACATTTTAAATACTTCTAATATAATGAAGAAGAACAAATTGAAAACATTGTTAGGAAAAATCCAAAGTAAATTAAAAAAAAATAAAGTGAAAGCATTGTTTGGAAAACCCCCAAAATAAGAGAGACAATGTAATGCGATAAAGTACAAATAGGTTAATATAGTAAAGTACTAAGGGAATAATGATCGAAATCACATAAACAAAGTTATCTTTTCACCTTGTAAATATATTTTCTTTGTTTCAATTTGTTTGTCTTACTTTTTTTTTCAATTAGTTTTAATTTTTTTGGGCCAAACATATCGACAACCCACTTAAGTTGGCATCAACTTTCATGTAGGTACCTTAACTAAGCACTATTCATTTAGACACCTCAAGTAGATTCTTGAAATAGGAGTGTAAGCAGCCTACAAACTTGGATTTCAGTTTATTTATTTTCTTTTGTAAAAATATAAGTTTCACAGTGATGTCTCACTATCACAATTTAATTCTCCTTCTCACAATGCTCATTATTAGAATGAGACCTTCAATATGAGATCTCTAATATTTGTGGATCTTATGGAACATAGAAAAATATTAAATGAGCGTAAACATAACTAATGAATACCGCAAAAAAATCATTCAAACTTTTGAATATCGTGCATGGTTATTACGCATATGATCCGTAAATTGCATACTAATTTTCATTGATTAGTATTTGATCTATATGAAAAAGAATTTCATTATTTTAGTATACCAAAATTCAATCAATCTATCTATCTATCTATCTATCTATCTATCTATCTATCTATCTATCTATCTATCTATATATATATAAAAGAGGATTGGAGGCATGCTGATGTGACATGCCTCAAAATCTAGCATTCCTATTCATCTAATTTCAAATTTTTTTGAGCTTTATTTCAAATTTTTTTTTTTAATTTCATCCATTTATTTCTTAATAAATTTATTAAATATCATTTAATTCACACGTTACACGTATCAACAACAACAACAACAAAAAAAAGCTCTGCTTTAAACAATCCCGGTCATCTCCCATTTCCTTCACAAGTATCTTTAACAATTCTTATAAAAAGAAAATAATAATAAATCAAAGATCCATTTGCTTTCTTTATTTATGATTTGAGCACATACGCTGTTAATTTTCTTCTCTCTGTGTT
>NW_025887488.1:0-31871 GCF_002878395.1 Capsicum annuum
TCCTAGTTTGTTGACCAACTTTCTCAAATACTTCACTCACTTAAGTTATATTAATTGCAACACACATAACCTCAAGTGGTGGGCAAGTTTCACAAATAAGTTGATCAATACCATTTACACAAGATGATGTACTCTCGTTTAACATATTGGCTTCAACACTAGGTGGACATAAATTGATCTTACAATAAGAGTCAATTTGGTCATCAATAGGATCAACTAGTGTATCCACACCCACAACATGTACATCGTTAAAAGGAGGAAAAAAATCATTAGACTCACAAGTAAGTAAGCCACTACTCACACTCAATGGGCTACTAGCAACACAATTCGCATTTTCATGCACAAAAATGTAAGAGTTAGCTATTTTACCTTCTAGATTACACGAGCTATAGTCTTCATCTTGACGTGTTTTCGGGTAGCCCACTTGATCCCTTGGACCTACCATACGATCTAATCATTTATTCACCATAGCCATGTCTCGACAAATAGTGTCAAGGTAGGCTAAAATGACATTGGGGACATTGTTGTCCATGGTTTGAGAGGTGGAAGCCTTGGGTTCCATTGCAATTGTACCTAAAAAATACAAAGAAATAAACCTACAAAATGAACAAACAAGATTAGTCATAAAAGCTCCTCACCAACACTTGTAGATACTCACCTTTGTGATCCTCACAATTGGAGCGACGAATATTGAAAGTTGCTTATACTCCGGTAGTCAATAAGATGTCAATTCTACTTAGTGGCTGGAATGCATTCTTGTTTTGATTGACTCAAGACATAAAATAAAATTCACTTACAAACTTGAAACAAATAAGTTACTATGAGTTACAAACGAGAAAAGCACACAAATAACGAAGACACGAAAGAAACATATTCAAAAACTAATTATCAAGCTAGTAGGTGATTACTAGTTTGTCTATTAGTACTATGATCAAGAAAATTGAAACTAAAGAAACAAGAAATGAAACATAGAAATCTGAAATTTTGAGCCTAAGGGTCATTTTTTTAGGATGATGACGTGGCAACCTCCTATTGGACGTTAAAATTGTTGAAAGTTTGAGAAATTTTCTTGTCTTCAAATTGTATTGATCAAATTTCAAGTGGGGAATGGCGGAATTTCGGCTATGGGAGGGTAACAACAAGACTTTGGAGACTTTTTTTCAATTTAAAAAAGTGTTTGACTTTTTTTGCACCTTTTTGGCTAAACACCTTTTTGAAAGACTTTTGGTCTTTCCCATTTTGTCAGTGTTGGTAGGTGGACTTTCTCCCTTTTGGCAAGACAACTTCTGAAACCCTTTTGTCCCTTTTCCCCTTTGGATGTCTTAGAGTTGTGTCTTTCAAGACTAACAATAATACACACTCTCTTTCTTCAATTTCTAAGATTAAACAACCATTTTCTCTTTAACAAAATATAAAGATGGTGAAGAACACCAAGAACACAACTTTTGAATCTTGGAGTTCTATGGTTCAAGTTGGATCCCACACATCAACAACACCTTTTTCAGGATCCAAACATCAGCAACAACATCAACAAAACATTTTTAATCCACAATCTCAACAATAAACTTTAACAACACTCTTTCAAGCCACCAATCCTCAAAAAATAGCTACCTTCAAAGTTCATAAACAACTTGGAAATGACTCAAAATTTAGATCCAGACTCTATAAGTGTTAGTGAAGAAGAGACTAACACTAGAAACAACAAAACATACAAAAAATACAAGAAAACTAGGCTTCAAATCGGCCTAAACACAAAAAAAAAACGTAAACAAATTACAATTTTTGAGTTTTTCAGTTTTTCAACACCTCTATTTCTTTTTTTATTTTTAGATATAAAGAGCCCGAGATTGGTAGTGTAGGAATACAACCAGCCTTATCTTTGATAACAAATGATACAAATAAGTCTACCAAGATACCAAAATGGTTCACAAAACGTGAGAAGAACAAGCAACACAAAGGAATACAAGATGACAAACACAAAAATACACGGATTTACAAAATAATGAAAGGATAGATAGTGAGACCAAGATTATTACAAGATTAAGAACCAAGTATAATTCAAAATTAACCCCTAATGAATGTAGTAATCAAAACCACACTCTTATGGTGACCGCAAAGATAATCGACTCGCCTCAAGATCCACCGTTTCCAAGTAAAGAACAATATTGGCTTTTCCATGCCCTATACTAAGGATGACTTTTCCAAGTCCTAACTAAGACTATACTAAGGTGGTCTACACTCAAGAGAGAGGATTTCAAGTGTTTCAATCTTTCATATTTCATAAACTAACTAGCAAATGAACTAATAAAACCTATTTATAGTCTAACTTATTACATAACTAAATAACCATAATACCCTTAATGAAAAGGGGTGGTCATAGAGTGTTACTTGGATAAGTCTAAGTGACCGAAATGCCCTTAATGAAGGCCCAAAACCGTGAGTCCTCGATTTTCAATTCTCCAAGCAATCTTCCATACGTGGGATTACTGTTAGGTGTACTCAAATCGGCCCCTCCATTTAGGATCCCGTGTCCTCAATGCAACCAAGCTTGATTCCCCATGTACTGACATCGAATGATGTCATCGAAACCTAAGGTGGCTATTTGACTCGTATCATCCTCCCCTTCTTGAAAAGGATTCGACCTCGAATCAAGACTTTGCAAAACAGCAGAAAGGACAAACAAGCACAACTTCCTCATGGCATGAGGATTATAGTTAGCACAATAATAAACATCATCATGCCAAGGTGGAACATACTTAAAATATAACCATGAATCCGTTGTGTTAGTCATGAAAAGCTTAGTAAAAACGTCACAAAAGGGCATGGTTATGAAAAGTATCAAGATATGAAGAAACTACAAAGGACTCAATGGTATCCCAAAGTCCCAAAGGTAAGCCTTCCCGTAACTTAGGGACCATAAAGAACAATTGTTTCATTAACTCTTCAAGTGGCCTCATCAAATATGGTGCCACTATTGGTCTTAAAGCCCACCAAACACACATAGCATAGTCATTAGAACAAGTAGACCAACCAATAAGTTTCCTACCTCTACATAATACAAATCCAAAACTAGCATGAATGTCATCATAGGCAAAGAGGTAGTATAGGAAAGAACCAAGTGTAAAGGTATACACGGGTGAAGATAAAGCATTTAAGCACATGCATATTCTTTTCTTCAAAAAAATAGGCAACTTGGCATTCTCAATTTGGTATGCAAATTTAGAAACATTACCCCAAGGAGTCAATGATAGTTTTGCCCTCGGGTTTTCAAGAAAGACAACATATTCCTTACCCTTAAGAGTACTCTCATCTTTCAAAAATATATTTCCATCTTTAGGAGGAATGTTGTCACACCATAGTGGGTTAACATATAGGCTTTAGCATCCAAGGTAAGCTATACCATCATTTTCACCACTAGGTTCATTAGGAGTGTTCAAATCATCTTCAAATAAGACATTATACCTGAAGAGAGCATGATCTGTATCACGGGCATATTTAGAACAAGTAAGTTCTTTACCCTCTAAAAGACTATTATCAAGTTTCAAAGAGGTTTCAAGTACAAGATTATCCCTATGAGCTATGCAAACCATGGATTCCATATCACAAGGATAGCTCATGGGTTCACTCCTAGTTTATTGACCAACATTCTTAAATACTTCACTCACTTAAGTTCCATTAATTACAACACACATAAACTCAAGTGGTGGGAAAGTTTCACAAATAAGTTGATCAACACCATTTACACAAGATGATGTACTCTCGTTCAACATATTAGCTTCAACACTAGGTGGACATAAATTAATCTTAAAAGAAGAGTCAATTTGGTCATAAATAGGATAAACTAGTGTATCCATACCCACAACATGTACATCGTTAAAAGGAGGAAAAGAATCATTGGACTCACAAGTAAGTAAGCCACTACTCACACTCAACGGGCTACTAGCCACATAATTCTCATTTTCACGCATAAAAGTGTAAGAGTTAGCTATTTTACCTTCTAGATCACATGAGCTATAGTCTTCATCTTGACGTGTTTTAG
The DNA here is from genome assembly GCF_002878395.1 of Capsicum annuum. Taxonomy (NCBI): domain Eukaryota; kingdom Viridiplantae; phylum Streptophyta; class Magnoliopsida; order Solanales; family Solanaceae; genus Capsicum; species Capsicum annuum. Next base: position 4,040 of record NW_025887488.1, read on the forward strand.
AGCTGCCCACTTGCTTCCTTGGACCTACCATACGATCCAATTTTTCATTCACCATAGCCATGTCTCGACAAATAGGGTCAAGGTAGGCCAAAATAACATTAGTGACATTGTTGTCCATGGTTTGAGAGGTGGATGCCTTGGGTTCCATTGCAATTATACCTAAAGCAACCAAAGAAGCAAACCTACAAAATGAACAAACAAGATTATTAGTAAAATCTCCTCACCGACACTCATAGACACTCACCTTTGTGATCCTCACAATTGGAGCGGCGAATATTGAAAGTTGCTTATACTCCGGTAGCCAATAAGATGTCAATTCTACTTAGCGGCCAGAATGCATTCTTGTTTTGATTGACTCAAGACACAAAACAAAATTCACTTACGAACTTGAAACAAATAAGTTACTACGAGTTACACACGAGAAAAGCACACAAATAACGAAGACACAAAAGAAACATATTCAAAAACTAATTAGCAACCTAGTAGGTGATTATAGTTTGTCTATTAGTACTAGGATCAAGAAAATTGAAACTAAAGAAACAAGAAATGAAACATAGAAATCTGAAATTTTGAGCCTAAGGGTCATTTTTTTAGGATGATGATGTGGCAACCTCCTTTTAGACGTTAAAGTTGTTGAAAGTTTGAGAAATTTTCTTGTCTTCAAATTGTATTGATCAAATTTCAAGTGGGGAATGGTGGAATTTCGGATATGGGAGGGTAACAACAAGACTTTGGAGCCTTTTTTTCAAGTTCAAAAAGTGTTTGACTTTTTTTGCACCTTTTTGGCTAAACACCTTTTTGAAAGACTTTTTGCTCTTTCCCTTTTTATCAGTGTTGGTAGGTGGACTTTCTCCCTTTTGGCAAGACAACTTCTGAAACCCTTTTGTTCCCTTTCCCCTTTGGATGTCTTAGAGTTGTTTCTTTCAAGACTAACAACAAGACACACTCTCTTTCTTCAATTTCTAAGATTAAACAACCATTTTCTCTTCAACAAAATATGAAGATGGTAAAGAACACCAAGACCACAACTTTTGAATCTTGGAGTTCTATGGTTCAAGTTGGATCCCACACATCAACAACCCCTTTTTCAAGATCCAACCCTCAACAACAACATCAACAAAACATTTTTAAACCACAATCTCAACAACAAACTTCAACAACACTCTTTTAATCCACCAATCCTTAAAAAACAACTACCTTCAAAGTTCAAAAACCACTTGGAAATGACTTAAAATTTAGATCTAGACTCTATAAGTATTAGTGAAGAAGGGACTAACACTAGAAACAACAAAACATACAAAAAATACAAGAAAACTAGGCTTCAAATCGGCCTAAACACAAAAAAAATGTGGGCAGATTACAATTTTGAGTTTTTCAGTTTTTGAAGACCTCTTTTTTTTTAATTTTTGGACATAGAGAGCCCGAGATTGGTAGTGTAGGAACACAACCAGCCTTAGCTTTGATAAAAATGATACAAATCAGTCCATCAAGATGCCAAAATAGTCTACAGAACGTGAGAAGAACAAGCAACACAAAGGGATAGAAGATGACAAACACAAAAACACATGGATTTGCAAAATAATGAAAGGATAGATAGTGAGACCAAGATTATTACAAGATTAAGAACCAAGTATATTTCAACATTAACCCCTAATGAATGTAATAATCAAAACCACACTCTAACGGTGACCGCCAAGGTAATCTACTCACCTCAAGATCCACCATTTCCAAGCAAAAAAAAATATTAGCTTTTCCATGCCCTATACTAAGGATGACTTTTCCAAGTCCTAACTAAGACTGTACTAAGGTGGTCTACTCTCAAGAGAGAGGATTTCAAGTGTTTCAATCTTTCATATTTCATAAACTAACTAGCAAATGAACTAATAAAACCTATTTATAGTCTAACTTATTGCATAATAAAATGACAATAATACTCTTAATGAAAAGGGGTGGTCATAGAGTGTTACTTGGACAAGGCTAAGTGACCGAAATGCCCTTAATGAAGGCCCAAAACTGTGAGTCCTCAATTTTCAATGCTCCAAGCAATCTTCGACACGAGGAATTGCTCTTTGGTGTACTCAAATCGGCCCCTCCATATAGAATCCCGTGTCCTCAATGAGACCAAAGCTTGATTCCCCACGTACTGACTTCAAATGATGTCATCAAAAGCTAAGGTGGCCATTTGACTCATATCATACTCCTCTTCTTAAAAAGGATTCAACCTCGAATGTAGACCTTGCAAAACAAGAGAAAGGACAAACAAGCACAACTTTCTCATTGCATGAGGGTTAGAGTTAGCACAATAATAAACATCATCATACCAAGGCGGAACATACTTTAAATATAAACATGAATCCGTTGTGATAGTCATGAAAAGCTGAGCAAAAACGTTACAAAGGGCATGGTTATTAAAAGTATGCTATAGCACACGGTTTTGGTTGGAAAATACATCGTTCGCATCGTTTTGTTCATTTGTCCACCAAAATGGCCACGAAAAATTAAACGGACCACACTGGGATGATTCCCAACCTCCCTGGTATGCCCCGATCAATTTTCATCCCATAGAACATCCGTAACCCAGGCCCACCCCCAAAATTGTGGGCTATAGCACACCGATTTAGCCCGAAAAAACCCCGTTCGCGCCGTTTCTCCAATTTGTCCACCCAAATAGCCATGAAAAATTAAACGAACCACACAGGGAGAATCTCCAACCTCTATGGCACACCCCAATCAATTTTTGGACCACAGCACGCCCGAACCCCTAGCCCAAGCCCAAAACCGTCTATGGCACACCAGTTTAGGCCGAAAAGGCCTCTTTCATGCCATTTCGACCGTTTGTCCATCCAAATGGCCACAAAAAATATAACAAACCACACTGGGATGATTCACAACCTCCCTGGCATATCTTTGTTGATTTTCGGCCGATAGCACGCTCGGACCCCATGTCCACCCCTGTAATCGTGGGCAATAGCACATCAATTTTGCCTAAAAATGCCCCTTTCGCGCTATTTAGCTCATTTGTCAACCCAAACGGCGACGAAAAAACAAACGGACCACATTGGGTTGATTCCCAACCTACCTGTCATATCTCAAGTAATTTTTAGCCCACAGCATACCCAGACCAGGGTCTCACCCCTATATCATAGGCATAGCACATCGATTTGTCCCAAAAATGCCCCTTTTGCATCGTGTCACCCGTTTGTCCACCCAAATGGCCATGACGAATTAAAAGGATCACACTGGGATGATGACCAACCTCCTTGGCATGCCCCGATCAATGTTTAGACCATAGCACGCCCTGACCCTGGGCCCATCCCCAAAATCGTGAGCTGTAGCATACCAATGTGGCCTAAAAAATGCCCTGTTCGTGCTGTTTCGATCGTTTGTCCACCCAAATGGCCACAAAAAATTAAATGGACCACACTGGGATGATCCCCAACCTCCCTGGCCTGCCACTTCCTAATTTTAGCCTATAGCACACAAGAATCCCGGGCACACCCCCAGAACCGTGGACTATAGCACATCAATTTTGCCCGAAAACAGCCCGTTCGCGCTATTTCGCCATCCAAATGGCCATGAAAAATTAAACGGACGACACTGGGATGATCCCCAACCTCCATGGTACGCTCCTATTGATTTTTGGCCCACAACACGCCCAAACTCCGGGCCCACCCTCGAAATCATGGGCACTGATTTGGCTAAAAAATGTCTCGTTCGCACCATTTCTCCTGTTTGTTCATCCAAATAGATACAAAAAATTAAATGGACCATATTGGGATAATCCCCAACCTCCCTGGCATTCCTCGGTTGATTTTTAGCACACAAAATACCCGAGCCCACCCCAAAAATTGTTAACTATACACACCAATTTGGCTCGAAAATGCCTCGTTCGCTCTGCTTCGCCTGTTTGTCCACCCAAATGGCCACAAAAATTTAAACGGGCCACACTGGAATGATCCCCAACCTCCCTGACGCTCCTCAGTCAATTTTCAGCCTACAGCACACTCGGTCCCCGAGCCAACCCCTGAAACCGTGAGCTATAGCACACTAATTTAGGCTGAAAATGCCCTATTCATGCCATTTTCTCGTTTGTCCTCCCAAATCGCCACAAAAAATTAAACGGACCACACTAAGAGGATCCCCGATCTCCCTGGCACATGCTGGTCGCATTTTGGCCCACAACACGCCCAAACTCTGAGCTCACCCCTCAAATCGTTGCTATAGCACACCAATTTAGCCCAAAAATGCCCCATTTGCGTCGTTTCGCCCGCTTGTCCACCCAAATGGCCACAAAAAATTAAATAGACCACACTGGGATGATCCCAACCTCCCTGGCATGACCCGATAGATTTTCAACCTACAGCACACTCAGACCCCGAGGCCACCCCCAAAATCGTGGGCTATAACACACCAATTTGGCCTGAAAATACCTCGTTCTTGCCGTTTTGTCCATTTGTCCACCCATATGACTCAAATATTAAATGGACCACACTGAGATGATCCGCAACATCCTAGGCACACCCCGGTATATTTTTATCCCATAGCACGCTCGTACCCCAGGCCTACCCTAAAACCGTGGACTATAACACACCGATTTGGCCCAAAAATGGCTCATTCGTGCTATTTCACTCGTGTGTCCATCCAAATTGCCACAAAAAATAAAACGGACCATACTGAGATGATCACCAACCTCCCTGGCATGTCCCGGTCGATTTTTGGCCCATAGCACGCCTGAACCCCGCGATGATCTCTAACTTTCTTGGCACACCTCGATCGATTATTAGCCCATAGCACGCCCAGACCTCGAGCCCATCCTTGGAATCATAGGCTATAGTATATTGATTTGGCCTAAGAATACCTCGTTCACAGTATTTCGCTCGTTTGACCAACTAAATGGCCTATATTATTGAAATGGACCACACTGGGACGACAACCAAAATCCTGTCATGTCCCGATCAACTTTTGACCCACAGCATGCCCGAAACCCGAGCCCACCCCCGGAACCATGGGATATAGCATAATGATTGGCCTAAAAATGCCTTATTCGCACCGTTTTGCTCATTTGACCAACCAAATGGTGTAGAATATTGAAACGGACCACACTGGGATGATCCCCAACCTTCCTGCCATGCCCCAGTCGATTTTTGGCATATAGCACGCCTGGATCCCAGGCCCATCCTTGGAACCGCGGGCGATAGCACATCGATTTGTCCAAAAAATATCCCGTTCATACCATGTCGCTAGTTTGACAAACCAAATGGCCTAGAATATTGAAACGACCACAATGGGATGATCCCCAACTTTCCTAACACACCCTGGTCAAATTTCAGCCCACAGCATGCTCGGACCCCAGGCTCACCACCAGAATCGAGGGCTATAGCACATTGATTTAACCCCAAAATGCCCCGTTCACACCGTTTCACTCATTTTTCCAACCAAATAGCCTAGAGTATTGAAACAAACCACACTGGGATGATCACAACATCAGTGGCATATCCCGATCGATTTTTGACCCACAGCACGCCCGAACCCTGATCCCACCCCCAAAATCATAGGCTATAGCACCCCAATTTGGCCTAAAAATGCCCTGTTTCCACCATTTTGCCTGTTTGATGAACCAATGACCTAGAATATTAAAAAGGACCATACTGGAATGATCCCCAATATACCTGCCATACCCCAATCAATTTTTAACCCACAGCACATCGGACCTGTGGCCCACCACCGGAACCATGGATTTAGCACATTGATTTGCATTTAAAATACCTCGTTCATGCCGTTTCACCCGTTTAACCAACCAAATAGCCTATAATATTGAAACGGATCACACTTGGACGACCTCAATATCCCTGTCATGCCCCGATCAAATTTTGACCCATAGCACGCTCGATCCTCGGGCCCACCCCACAAACCATAGGTTATAGCACACCGATTTGTCCCAAAAATGCCCTGTTTGTATAATTTTGCCCATTTGACCAGTCAAATAGTATAAAATGGTTAAACGAACCTTGATGGGATGATCCTCAACCTCCCTGGAACACATTGGTTGATTTTAGGCCCACAACACGCTCGGACCCCGGGCCCACCCTTAGAACCGTAGGCTATAGCATATCAATTTGCTCAAAAAACCCCCGTTCATGCTATTTTGCTCGTTTGACCAGCTAAACGGCCACGAATATTAAAACAGACCATACTAGGATGATCCTAACCTCCCTGACATGCTCTGGTTGATTTTCAACCTACGACACGCCCGGACCCTTGGCCCACCCCCAAAACTGTGGGTTATAGCACACTAATTTGGCCATAAAATATCCCATTCATGCCATTTTGCCTGTTTTACCAACCAAATAGCCTAGATTATTGAAATGCACCACACTGGGATGATTTCCAACCTCCACGACATGCCCCGGTCGATTTTAGTGCCCCACATGCTCGGACCCCAAGCCCACCCCCAAAACCGTGCGTTATAACATACCGACTTTGCCTAAAAATGCCCCGTTCGCATCGTTTCGCCCGTTAGACTAACCAAATGGCCTATAATATTGAAATATACCACACTAAGATGATTCCCAACCTCCCTGGCACACCCCAATCAATTTTTGACCTACAACACGCCCGGAGCCCGAGCCCACCCCCGGAACTGTGGGCTATTGCACACTGATTTGCCTAAAAAATGCCCCTTTCATGCCGTTTATCTTATTTGACCAACCAAATGGCCTAGAATATTAAAACAGACCATAGTACGATGATCCGTAACCTCCCTGGCATGCCTCGATTGATTTTCGGCCCATAGCACGCCCGAACCCCTAGCCCACCCCTAGAACCATGGTCTATAACACATCGATTTGGCTTAAAAATGCCCTATTCATGCCGATTTGCTCGTTTGACCAACCAAATGGCCTAGAATATTGAAACGAACCATATTGGGATGATCCCCAACCTCCCTGGCATTCCCCATTTGATTTTTGGAATGGTGAAATGGACCAAACTGGGATGATTTCCATTCATCCCTGGCATGCCCCAGTCGAGTTTTGAACCCAGCATGCCTGAGCCTAAGCCCACCACTAGAACCGTGGGCTATAGGATACCGATTTGGCCCAAGAATGCCCCATTCGCAGTGTTTCGCCTTTTTGACCAACCAAATGGCCTATAATATTGAAACAGACCACACTGGGATAATAACCAACATCCCTGGCATGCCCCAATCGATTTTCAACCCACATCACACTTGGAACCCTAGCCCACCCCCAGAACTGTGTCATATAGCACAACGATTTGGCCCAAAAATGCCTAGTTGAATTTCAGCCCATAGCACGCCCGGAACCCAAGCCCACCCACGAAACCGTGGGCTATAGTACATTGATTTGGCCTAAAATCGCCCCATTTTTGCCGTTTCGCCCGTTTGACCAACCAAATGGCCTAGAATATTAAAATGGATCATACTGGGATTATCACAACCTCCCTGGCATGTCTCGACCTATTTTTTACCCACACCATGCCCGGACCCCGGTCCCACCTCTTTAACCGTGTGCTATGCACACGAATTTGGCCTAAAATTGCCTAGTTTGCACCGTTTTGCCCGTTTGACCAACCAAATGGCCTAGAATATTTAAAAGGACCACACTGGGATGATCCCCAACATTCCTGGAATATCCCAATTGATTTTTGACCCACAACATATCGTACACTGGCCCACCACCGGAACCATGGGCTATAACACATCGATTTGAACCATAAATGCCCAGTTTGCGCCATTTAACCAACCATATAGCCTATAATATTGAAACGGACCACACTTGTATGATCCTCAACATCCCTGTCATGCCCTGGTCAATTTTTTGACAATTGTACACCCGGACCCCAAGCCCACCTCCAAAACTGTGGGTTTTAGCACATCAATTTTGACCAAAAATGCCCCGTTCGCACCGTTTCGTCCATTTGACCAACCAAATAGCCGAGAATATTGAAACGAACCTCACTGGGACTATCCTCAACCCTATGGCATGCCTTGGTCAATTTTAGGGCTATAGCATACCCGAACCCCAGGCCTACCCCAGAATCGTGGGCTATAGCAAATTGAAAAACTGTCCTGTTTATGTTGTTTCGCTCGTTTGACCAGCTGAATAGACAAGACTATTGAAACGGACCATACTGGGACAATCCCCAACCTTCCTGACATGCCCTGGATGATTTTCGGCCCACAGTACGCCCGAACCCTGGGCTCAACCCCCGAACCATGGGCTGTAGCACATCAATTTGGCCCAAAAATACCCCATTGACATAGTTTTGGCCGTTTAACCAACTAAATAGCCTAGATTAATGAAATGGACCACACTGGGATGATCTCCAACTTTCCTGGCATGCCCCGATTGAGTTTTGGCCTATATCACACACAAAATCTGAGCTCACCCCCTAAACCGTGGGTTAATAGCACACCGATTTGGCCAAATAATGCCCCGTTCATGCCGTTTTGCCCATTTGACTAACCAAATTACCTAGAATATTAAAATAGATCACACTGAGATGATCCCCAACCTTCCTCGCATACCCTGGTCAATTTTTGACCCACAACACGCTTGGAGCCGGGGTTCACCCTAAGAACCGTGGGCTATAGCATACCGATTTGGCCCAAAAATGCCCGTTTTTGCCATTTGGCCCTTTTGACCAAGCAAATGGCCTAGAATATCAAAACAAACCACTCTGCGATGATCCCCAACCTACCTGGCATGCCCTGATCGATTTTTGGCCCACAGTATGCCCGAACTTTGGGCCCACCCCTAGAATCATGGTCTATAGCACACCGATTTGGCCCATAAATGCCCCGTTTGTGCCGTTTCACCCCTTTGACCAATGAAATAGCCTAGAATATTGAAACGAACCACAATGGGATGATCCCCAACCTCCCTAGCTGGCCCCATGTTATTTTTGGCCTACCGCACGCATGGACCTTGGGCTCCCAGAACCGTGGGCTATAGCACACCGATATGGCCCAAAATTGCCCTGTTCGCGCCATTTCGCCCGCTTCACCAATAAAATGGCCTAGAGTATTGAAACCGACCACACTGGGACTATTCTTAACCTCCCTGGCAAGCCCCGTTTGATTCGTCTCATAGCACACCGGACCTCAGGCCTACCCCTAGAACCATGGGCTATAGTACACCTATTTAGCCTCAAAAGACCCTATTCGTGCTGTTTCGCCCGTTTAACTAACCAAATGGCCTTGAATGGTGAAACGGACCACACTAGGATGATGCCCAACCAATCTATTATACCCCTGTCGATTTTCAACCCACAGGATGCCAGTCCTTAGGCCCACCACTTGAACCATGGGATATAGCACACCAATTTGGCCTAAAAATGCCCTGTTAGCGCTATTTCGCCCATTTGTCCACCTAAATGCCCGCAAAAAATTAAATAGACCACATTGGGATAATCTCCAACCTCCCCGACATACCCCGGTCAATTTTTGGCCCCCAGCCCGCCCGAATCTCGGGCCCACCCCCAAAACCGTAGGCTATAGCACACGGATTTGGCTCAAAAATGCCCTGTTTTCGCCATTTTCCCATTTATCCATCCAAATAGCTTTAAAAAATTAAACGGACCACATTGGGACGACCCCCAACCTCTATGGAACACCAGTTAATTTTTTACCCACAGCATGCCCGAACCCCACCTCTAAAATTTTGGGCTATAGCATATCGATTTAGCCAAAAAATGTCCCGTTCGCGTCGTTTCACCTGTTTGTCCCCCCAAAAGGCCAAGAAAAATTAAATGGGCCACACTGGGATGATCCACAACCTCCCTGGCATTCCCCAATAAATATTCAAACCAAAGCATATCCGAAACCCGGACCCACCACCAAAACTATGGGCTATAGCACATCGATTTGGCCCGAAAATGCCTCATTCACGTCGTTTCTCCTGTTTGTCCACCCAAATGGCCACAAAAAATTAAACGGACCACACTGGTACAATCACCAACCTCCCTGGCATGCCTCAATTGATTTTTGGCCCACAACATGCCCGAACCTCGGGCCCACCCCCAAAACCGTGGACTATAGCACACCAATTTTACCCGAAAATGTCCCATTCACGCTATTTTTACTATTTTTCCACCCAAATGGCCATAAAAAATTAAACGCACCATACTGGAATGATCCCTAACCTCCTTGACATGCCCCAGTCGATTTTCGTCTAACAGTACGCCTGGACCCCGAGCTTACCCCCAAAACTGTGGGCTATAGCACACCGATTTTGCCCGAAAAATGCCCCATTCGCGCCGTTTCGCCCGTTTGTCCATCCAAATGGCCATGAAATATTAACCGAACCATACTGGGATGATTGCAGACCTCCCCGGCATGCCCCAATCAATTTGTGGCCCACATCACACCTGGGCCTCGGGCCCACCCCTAAACCGTGCGCTATAGCATATCAATTTGGCCCGAAAAGGCCCCGTTCGTGCCGTTTTGCCCATTTTTCCACCCAAATGGCCATAAAAAATTAAACGGACCACACTAAAATGATCCCCAACCTAGCATGTCCTAGTCAATTTTTACCTCACAATACGCCCGGACCCCGAACCCAACCCCAAAACCATAGGCAATAGCACACCAATTTGGCCTAAAAATGTTCGTTTTTCCCGTTTGTCCACCCAAATGGCCGCAAAAAATTAAACAGGCTGCACTGTGATGATTCAAAATCTCCTTGACATGCCCCGGTTAATTTTTAGCCCACAGCACGCCTGGACCCCGGGGCCACCCCTAAAACTGTGGGCTATAGAACAAAGATTTAGCCCAAAAATTCCCCATTCACGCCGTTTTGCACGTTTGTCCAATCAAATGGCCACGAAAAATTAAACGGACCACACTAGGACGATCTACAACCTTTCTGGCACGTCTCGATAGATTTTTGGCCTGCAACCCACACGAAACCCGGGCCCACCCCTAAAACCGTGTGCTATAGCACACCGATTTGGCCCAAAAATGCCCCATTCGCACTGTTTTTCCTATTTATCCACCCAAATAGCGACGAAGAATTAAACGAACCATACTATGATGAGTCTATACCTTCCTGGCATACCTCGGTCAATTTTTGGCCCACAACACACTCAGACCTCGAGCCCACCCCCGAGATCGTAGGCTATAGCACACCTACTTGGTTCAAAAATGTCGTATTCGCACCGTTTCGCTTGTTTGACCTCCCAAATGGCCACGAAAAAATGAACGGACTATACTGGGACGATCCTCACCCTCCCTAGCACATCGCGATCAATTTTCAGCCCACAGAACACCCGGAACCTGGGACGAACCCCAAAACCGTGGGCTATAGCTCATCGATTTAGCCCAAAAATACCTCGTTCGTGCTGTTTCACCTGTTTGTCCACCACAATGGCCACAAAAAATTAATTGAACTACACTGCGACGATGCCTAACCTTCCTAGCATGCCCCCGTCTATTTTTGAAATACAGCACGCCCGGACCCCGAGCCCACCCCCAAAATCGTGGGCTATTATAGCACCCTGATTTGCCCCAAAAATTCCTTGTTTATGCCGTTTCGCCCGTTTGTCCACCCAAATGGCCAAGAAATATTTAGCAGACCATACTGGGATGATCCCCAATCTCCATGACACGCCCCGATTAAGTTTCAACCCACAGCACACTCGAACCCCAGGTCCACCCCAAAACCGCAGGCTATAACACACCGATTTGGCCCAAAAATGCTCCATTCGTGCTGCTTCGCCCGCTTACCTGCCCAAATGGACACAAAAAATTTAACGGACCACACTGGGATGATCCCCAACCTCCCTGGCATGCCCAGATTCATTGTTGGCCTACTATACGCTCGGACCGCAGACCTACACCCAAAATCATGGGCTATAGCACAACGATTTGGCCCAAAAATACCCCATTTGCGCTTTTTCCCCTGCTTATCCACATAAATGGCGTCGAAAAATTAAACGGACTATACTGGGATAATCCCAATATCCATGGCCCACTCCGATAAATTTTTGACCCACAGCACGCCTGAACCCAAGCCCACCTCCAAAACCGTGGGCTATAGCACGCCGATTTGGCTCGAAAATGCCTCGTTCCTAGTGTTGCACCCATTAGTCCACCCAAATGGCCACAAAAAATTAAACGTACCATGTGAGGATGATCCCCAACCTCCCTGGCATGGCCCGATCAATTTTCGGCGCACAGCATGCCCGGACCCCGGGTCCACCCCCAAAATCTTGGGCTATAGCACATTGATTTAGCCCAAAAATGGGTCGTTTGTGCCATTTCACCCGTTTGTCCACCCAAATGGCCACTAAAAATTAAACGGACCATACTGGGACAATCCCCAACTTCTCTGGCATGCGCCGGTCAATTTTCGACCAACAACATGCTCGGAACCCAAGCTCACCCCCAAAAGTGTGGGCTATAGCACACCAATTTGGCCTAAAAATGCCCCTTTCGAGCCGTTTTACCCGTTTGTCCACCCAAATGGCCACGAAAAATAAAATGGACCACACTAGGATAATCCCTAACCTTCCTGGCATGCCCCAATTAATTTTCAGCCCAGTACACATCCGAACCCTGGGCCCACCCCCGTAACATGGGCTATAGCACACCAATTTGGCCCAAAAATACCCTGTTTCGCCCATTTGTCCACCCATATGGACATGAAATATTAAACGAACCACATTGAGGCATTCCCCAACCTCTTAGACTTGCCCTGGTCAATTTTAGGCCTACAGCACACCCTAACTCGAGGCCCACCCCCAAAACCACGGGCTATAGCACCTCGATTTGGCCTAAAAATGCCTTATTTGATCCGTTTTGCTCGTTTGTCCACCCAAATGACCACGAAAAGTTAAACGGACAACACTGGGACGATCCCCAACCTCTCTGCCATGCCCCGGTTAATTTTTAGCCCACAGCACGCCCGAACCGTCGGCCCACCCTCAAAATGTGGGTTATAGCACACCGATTTGGCCCGAAAATGCCCATTGGCGCCATTTTGCCCGTTTGTCCATCCAAATAGCCACAAAAATTAAATGGACTACACTAGGATGATCCCTAACCTCCCTGTCATGCCATGGTTTATTTTTTTCCCACAGCACGCCCAAACGTCGAGCCCACCCTAGAAACCGTGGGCTATAGTATACTAATTTGGCCTGTAAATGCCTCTTTTGCGCCGTTTCACTCGCTTGTACTCCCAAATAGCCACAAAAAATTAAACGGACCACACTAGGATGATCCCCAGCCTCCCTGGCATACCTTATTTGATTTTTTGCCCACAGCACACCTGAAACACAGGCCCACCCCAGAAACCGTGGGCTATAGCACATTCATTTGGCCTGAAAATACACACTTCATGTCGTTTCACCCGTTTGTCCATCCAAATACCCACGATAAATTCAACGGACCACACTGGAATGATTCCTAACCTCCTTGGCATGCCACGATCGATTTTCGACTCAAAGAACACCTGAACCCTAAGCCCACCCCCAAAACCGTGGGCTATAGCACACCGATTTGGCTCAAAAATACCCCTTTTGTGCTGTTTCGCTCGTTTGTCCACACAAATAGCTATGGAAAATTAAACAGACCACACTGGGATGATCCTTAACCTCCTTGGATGCCCCGATTGATTTTTGGCCCACAACACGCCTGGACACTGGGCCCACCCCCAAAACTGTGGGCTGTACCATACCGATTTGTCCGAAAAATTCCCCGTTCGTGACGTTTTGCCAGTTTGTCTGCACAAATGGCCACAAAAAATTAAACGGAACACACTAGACAATCCCCAACCTTCCTAGCATGCTCCATTATATTTTTGGTCCACAGCAATCTCGTACCCAGGACCCACTCCCAAAACCGTGGGCATAGCACACCAATTTGGCTAGAAAATGCCCTGTTTGTGCCGTTTCGCCCGTTTGTGCACCCAAATGGCCACAAAAAATGAAATCGACCACACAGGGATATCCCCAACCTCCCTGTCATGCCCCATTTGATTTTTGGCCCATAGAACGGGCTGAACCTAGGCCCACTCCTAAAATCATGGGCTATCGCACATCGAATTGGCCAGAAAATGCCCCGTTCACGCCATCTCACCCGTTTGTCCACCCAAAGGGCCCCAAAAAATTAAACGGACCATTGGGATAATCCACAACCTCCCTGGCACATCCCAGTTGATTTTTAGCCCACAACGCGCCCATTCCCCAGTCCCACCACTAAAATCATCAGCTATAGCACATCGATTTGACCTGAAAATACCCCGGTCGCGCCATCTCGCCTGTTTATCCTCCCAAATAGCCACAAAAAATTAAGTGAACCACACTGGATAATCCCCAACCTCCTTGGCATGCCCTGATCGATTTTCAGACCACAACATACTCGGATCCCAAGGGCTATAGCACATCGATTTAGGCCAAAAATGCCTCTTTCGCGCCGTTTTGGAAATTTGCCCACCCAAATGGCCTTGAAAAATTTAACAGACCACACTGGGACGATCCTCAACCTCCCTGGCATGCCTCGATTGATTTTTGGCCCACTGTAAGCCCGAACCCCAGTCCCATCCCTAAAACCGTGAGCTATAGCATACTGATTTTGCCTGAAAATGCCCCGTTCGTGCCATTTCACCCGTTTGTACACCCAAATGGACATGAAAAATTAAACGGACCACACTGGGATGATCCCCAACCTCCCTAACATGGCCCGATCAATTTTTACCCCCAAGCATGCCCGTAACCCAGAACCACCCCCAGAACAGTGGCCTTAAGCACACTAATTTGGCCAGAAAATGCCCTGTTCGCGTCGTTTTGCCCATTTTGCCACCAAAATAGCCACGAAAAATTAAACAAACCATACTGGGATGATCCCCAAGCTCCCTGGCGCATCGCAGTCAATTTTTGGACCACAGCATGTGCGGACCCTGGGCCCACCCCCAAAACTTTTCGCTATAGCACACCGATTTGAGACAAAAATACCTCGTTCATGCTGTTTTGCCCGTTTGTCCACCCAAATGGCCACAAATAATTAAGCGAACCATACTGGGATGATCCCCAACCTCCCTGGCATGCCTCGATCAATTTTTTTCCCATAGCATGCATGAACCCCAAGCCCACCCCCAAAACTGTGGGCTATATCATACCAATTTGGCCCAAAAATGCCCCATTCGCATTGTTTTGCCTGTTTGACCACTCAAATGGCAACGATAAATAAAACGGACCACAGTAGGATAATACCCAACCTCCCTGGCATACCCCAGCTAATTTTTGGACCACGACACGCCCGAAGCCCAGGCCTACCCCAGAAACCGTGGCCTATAGCACAATGATTTGGCCTAAAAGGGTCCCTTTCGCGCCGTTTCACTCCTTTGTCCACCCAAATAGACACAAAAAACTAAATGGACCATACTGGGATGATCCCCAACCCTCCTGGCTCGCCCTATTCGATTTTCGATGTACATAACGTATGGATCCCTGTCCCATCCCCCAAACCGTGGGCTATAGCATACTGAATTAGCCCAAAAATACCCCGTTCGTGCCATTTTGCTTAATTTGTCCACCTAAATGGCCATGAAAAATTTAACGGACTACACTAGGACGATCCCCAACCTCCCTAGCATGCCCCATTCAATTTTTGTCCCACAGCATGATCGGACCTCTGGCCACCCCTAAAACCGTGGGCTATAGCACCCTGATTTGGCCTAAGAATCACCTTTTCGCGCCATTTCGCCCGTTTCTCCACCCAAATAGACACAAAAATTTAAATGGACCATACTGGGATGATCCCCAGTTTCCCTGGCATGCCCTTGTCAATTTTTGGAAGACATCACACCTAAGCCCACCCCTGAAACCGTGGGCTATAGCACACCAATTTGGCCAAAAAATACCCTGTTCAGGTCATTTTGCCCGGTTGTCCTCCCAAATAGCCACGAAAAATTAATTGGACTTAACTGTGATGATCCCCAACTTACTTGGCACGCCCTGATCGATTTTTAGCTCACAGCACGCCCGAACCCCAAGGGTTATAGTCACTGATTTGGCCTGAAAATGCCCCGTTCAGGCCGTTTTGCCAATTTTCCACCCAAATGGCCATGAAACATTTAATGAATCACACTGGGATGATCCCCAACCTTCCAGGCACTCCCCAGTAGATTTTTGTCCCACACCACGCCCAGCCCCCGGACCCTCCACTGAAATCGTGGGCTACAGCGCACCAATTTAGCTGGAAAGTGCCCCTTTCGCTTTCACCTGTTTGTCCACCCAAATGGCCACGAAAATTCACACGACAACACCAAGATGATCCCTAACCTCCTTGACATGCACTAGTCAATTTTCATCCCACAACAAGCCTGAACCCCAAGCCCATCCCCAAAACCATGGGCTATAGCACAGATTTGGCTTGAAAATGCCCCGTTCGCTCCGTTTCGCCTGTTTGTCCACCGAAATTGCCATAAAAAATTAAGTAGACCACACTGGGATAATACTCAACCTCCCTGACATCCCCTGATCAATTTTTTTGCCAAAGCATGCCTGGAACCCGGACCCACCTCCAAAACTGTGGGCTATAGCACACCGATTTTGTTCGAAAATAACCCGTTCGCGCCGTTTTGTCCTTTTGTTTACCCAAACCACAAAAAATTAAACAGACCATACTGGGATAATCCGCAACCTCCCTGGCATACCCCAGTCAATTTTTGAACCACAGCATGCTCGGACATCAGGCCTACCCCCAAAAGTATGGGGTATAGCACACCAATTTGGCCCAAAAATGCCTCGTTTGAGCTATTTTGCCATTTATCCACCCAAATGGCCAAGAAAAATTAAGCGAAATGCACTAGCAAGATCCCCAATAGTCCTGGCACGCTTGGTTGAATTTTTCCCAACGGCACGCCTAAGTCTCTGGCCCACTTCTAAAATAGTAGGCTATATTAGATCAATTTGGGCCAAAAATGCCCCGTTCGCACCGTTTCACCCATTTATCCACCCAAATGGCCACGAAAAATTAAACGGACCACACTGGAAAAATCCCTAATTCCATGGCATACCCCAATCGATTTTTGTCCCACAACACGCCCAGAGCCCGAGCCCACCCCAGAAATCGTGGGCTATAGCACACTGATTTGGCCTAAAAATGCCCCTTTCACGCCGTTTTGCCCGTTTGCCCACCCAAATGACCACAAAAAATAAATGGACCATATTGGGATGATCCCTAACCTTCCTGGCATGCCCTGTTCGATTTTCAGCATACAGAACGCTCAGATCCTGGGCCCACGCCTGAAACCGTGGGCTATAGCACACCGAATTGGCCTAAAAACACCCCATTCGTGTTTTTTCGCGCAATTTGTCCACCCAAATGGCCATGAAAATTTTAACGGACCACACTGGAACAATCCCCAACCTCCCTGTCATGCCCCGTTTGATTTTTGGCCCACAACATGAGTGGACCTCGGGGCCACCCCCAAAACCGTGGGCTATACGACATCGATTTGGCCCGAGAATGCCCTATTCGCGCCATTTCACTCGTTTGTCCACC
The DNA here is from genome assembly GCF_002878395.1 of Capsicum annuum. NCBI lineage: Eukaryota > Viridiplantae > Streptophyta > Magnoliopsida > Solanales > Solanaceae > Capsicum > Capsicum annuum. The sequence goes on from NW_025887488.1 coordinate 21,567, forward strand.
CAAATAGCCACGAAAAATTAAACGAACCATATTGGGATGATCCTCAACCTCCCTGGCATGCCCTCGTCGATTTTTGGCCCACAGCACTCCCGATCCCACCCCTAAAATCATGGGCTATAGCACGCCAATTTGGCTCGAAAAAGCCCCATTCGTGCTGTTTCGCCCATTGGTCCACCCAAATGGCCACAAAAATTTAAACGGACTATACTGGGATGATTCCCAACCTCCCTGGCATGCCCCGGTCGATTTTCAGCCCATGGCATGCCCGGACACCCAATCCACCCCTAAAACCGTGGCCTATAGCTTACCAATTTAGGCCGAAAATGCCCCGTTCACACTCTTTTGCCCGTTTGTCCACCAAATTGGCCACGAAAAATTAAACAGACCACGCTGGGAAGATACCAACCACCCTTGCATGCCCCGATCAATTTTTAGCCCACAGCAAGCCCTAACCCCGGGCACACCCTCTAAACTGTGGGCTATAGCACACCAATTTGTCCTGAAAATGCCCCGTTCACGCTGTTTCACCTGTTTGTCCACCTAAATGGACACAAAAGATTAAGAGGACCATATTGGTATGATTCCCAACCTCTATGGCATGCTTCGATCGATTTTCAAACCCCAGTATACCCGGACCCTGGGCCCAGCCTCGAAACCATGGCTATAACACACCCATTTGGCCACGAAATACTAAACGGACCACACTGAGATGATTCCCAACCTCCCTGGCAAACCTATGTATATTTTTGTCCCACAGCACGCTCGTACCCCAGGTCCACACCAAAATCGTGGACTACAACACACCGATTTGTCCCAAAAATTCCTCATTCGGATTATTTCACCCATTTGTCCACCCAAATGGCCACAAAAAAATTAAACAAGCCACACTGTGATGATCCCCAACCTCCCTGGCATGCCCCGGTAGATTCTCGAACAAGAAAATGCTCGAACCAGGGCCCACCCTTAAAATTGTGCGCTATAGAAGATCGATTTGGTCAGAAAACTCCCCGTTCGCGCTGTTTCTCGTATTTTTCCACCCAAATAGGCATAAAAAATTAAACGGACCACACTGCGATGATCCCTTACCTCCCTGGTATGCCTCAATCAATTTTTTCCTACAGCACGGCTGGTCCCCGATTCACCCCCAAAATTGTGGGCCATAGCACACCGATTTAGCCCAAAATACCCCATTCGCTCCGTTTGGCCCATTTGTCCACCCAAATAGCCACGAAAAAATAAACGGATCACACTGGGATGATCCTCGACCCCCTGGCACACCTCGGTCAATTTTTGGCTTACAGAATGCCCGAACCTCGAGCCTAAGTCCAAAATCGTGGGTTGTAGCACACCGATTTAGCCTAAAAATGTTCCATTCACGCCGTTTCGCCCGTTCATCCATCCAAATGGCCGCAAAAAATTAAACGGACCATACTGGAATAATCCACAACCTTCCTGGCATGCCTCAACCTATTTTAGGCCCACAGCATGCCCGGACCCTGGGCCCACCCCCAAAACCGTGGGCTATAGCACACCAATTTCCCCGAAAATGCCTCTTTCACGTTGTTTCGAACGTTTGTCCACCTAAATGGCCAGAAAAAAAATAAACAGACCATACTGGGATAGTCTCCAACCTACTTGACACGCCCCGGTCAATTTTCTTCGCATAGCACGCCCAGAGCCCAGGCCCACCCCCGTAATCATGGTCTATAGCACACCGTTGCAACTGTTTGTCCAGCCAAATGGCCACGAAAAATTAAACGAACCATACTAGGACAATCCCTAGCTTCTATGGCATACCGCGGTCAATTTTTGGACCATAGCACACCCCAACCCCATACTCATGCCCAAAACAATGGGCTGTAGCACACCGATTTGGCTCGAAAATGCCCTGTTCGTGCCATTTCCCCCGTTAGTCCACCCAAATGGCCATATAAAATTAAATGGACCACACTGGAATGATCCCCAACCTCATTTACCTACCCTGTTCTACTTTCGATGCACAAAATGGTCGGATCCCGAGCCCACCCCTAAAACCGTGAGCTATAGCACACCGATTTGGCCCAAAAGCAGCCCGTTCGCGGTATTTTGCCCGTTTATCCATCCAGATATCTCAAAAAAATTAAACGGACCATACTGAGACTATCCCAAATCTCCCTGGCATGCCTCGATCTATATTTCGCCCACACCACCCCCGTGCCCATCCCTGAAACCGTGGGCTATAGCATACTAATTTGGCCACAAAAATTTAAATGAACTACACTGGGACGATCATCAACTTCCCTGGCATGCCTTGATCGATTTTCAGCCCACAGCACACCCGGAACCCAGGCCCACCCCTAAAATCGAGAGTTATAGGACACTGATTTGGGCAGAAAATGCCCCATTCACGCTGTTTTGCTCGTTTTTTCAAACAAATGGCCATGAAAAATTAAACAGACTACACTGGGATGATCCCGAATCTCCCTTGCAAGCCCTGGTAAATTTTTGGCCCACAGCATATCCAAACACCGAGCCCACCCCCAAAATCGTGGGCTATAGCACACCGATTTGGCAAAAAAATGCCCCATTCATGCCGTTTTGCCCGTTTGTCCATCCAAATGGCCTCAAAAAATTAAATGGACCATACTGGGATGATTCCAAGCCTCTTTCCATGCCTCGATCAACTTTTGGCACACAGTAAGACCAAACCTCGGTCCCACTTCTAAAATCGTAGGCTATAGCACATCGATTTATCTCGAAAACACCCCGTTCACCTTGTTTCACCTGTTTGTCCACCCAAATGGCCACAAAAAATTAAGCAAACCACACTGGGATGATACCCAACCTCCCAAGCATGCCCCAATTGATTTTCAAACCACAACGTGCTTGGAACCTGGGCCCACCCATGAAAGCGTGGGCTATAGCACACCAATTTGGACATAAAATACCCCATTCGCGCTGTTTCGCCAATTTGTCCGCCCATATGGCCTCAAAAAATTAAATGGACTACACTGAGATGATCCCCAACCTCCCTGGCTCAACCAAGTATATTATTGGCCAATAGCATGCTCGTACCCCAAGCCTACCCCTAAACCGTGGACTATAACACAACGATTTGGCTCGAAAATTCCTCATTTACGCTGTTTTGCCCGTTTTTCCGCCCAAATTGCCATAAAAAAATGCACCACACTGGAACGATCAAAAACCTCCTTGGTATGCCCCGATCGATTTTCAGCCCACAGCATGCTTGGAACCCGGGCCCACCCCTAAACCCGAGGGTTATAGCACACCATTTGGTCAAAAAAATGCTCCGTTCACGCCGTTTCAAACATTCATACACCTAAACAGCCACAAAAAATTAAAGGGACCACACTAAGATGATCCCCAACATCACTGGCATGCCCCAGTCAATTTTCGGCCCACAGCACGCCCAGACTCCGAGCCCACCCCCAAAACTGTGAGCTATAGTATATCGATTTAACTAGGAAATGCCCTGTTTGCACTGTTTAACCCGTGTGTGCACCCAAATGTCCCCGAAAAATTAAACATACCACACTGGGATGATCTAAAACCTCTCTGGCATACCTTGATCGATTTTTGTCCCACAGCACGCCCGAACCTTGAGCCCACCCCCTAAACTGTGGGCTATAACACACCGATTTTGCCCGAAAATGCCTCTTTTTTTCCATTTCGCCTGTTTGTCCACCCAAATGGCCATGAAAAAATAAATGGACCACACTGGGATGATCCCCAACCTAACTGGCGTGCCCCGATTGATTTTCAGCCAATAGCATGCCCGGACCCCGGGGCCACCCCCATAGACGTGGACTATAGCACACTAATTTGGCCCAAAATGCCCCTTTTGCACCGTTTCACCCATTTGTCTACTCAAATGGCCACGAAAAACTAAACGGACCACACTAGGATTATCTCCAACCTTCCTGGCATGCCCCAATCAATTTTTGGATCACACCACGTTCCGACCCTGGGCCTATACCGACAACCGTGGTTTGTAGCTAACCGATTTAGCCCAAAATGCCCCATTCGCGCTGTTTCGCCTGTTTGTCCACCCATATGGCCACAAAAAATTAAATGGACTACACTGGGATGATCCTCAACCTCCCTGTCATACCCCATTTGATTTTGGCCCACAGCACGCCCGAATTCTGGTCCTATCCCTGAAACTGTGGGCTATAGCACACTATTTGGCCTGAAAGCCTGTTTGTCCACCCCAATTGCCATGAAAAATTAAACGGACCATATTGGGATGGTCCCCAACCTCCCTACCATGCACCTATTAATTATTGGCCCATAGGACGACCGAATCTCAGGCCCACCCCTGAAACCGTGGGCTATAGCACATCGATTTGACCTGAAAATGCCCCTTTCTTGCCATTTCGGCCGTTTGTTCACCCAAATGGCCACAGAAAATTAAACGGATCATATTGGGATGATCCCCAGCCTCTATAGCTCTCCGATTGATTTTTGTCCCACTGCAAACCCGGCCCACCGCCGAAATCGCAGGCTATAACACACCAATTTGGCCTGAAAATGCCCCATTTGCGCTATCTCACTCGTTTGTCCACTAAAATAGCTACGGAAAATTAAATGGACCACACTGAGATGATCCCTAACCTCCCTAGAATGCCTTGATCGATTTTTGTCCCACGGTACGCCCGAACCCCGGGCCCACCCCTAAAACTGTTTTGCTTGTTTGACCAACCAAATGGCGTACAATATTGAAACGGACTTTACTGGGAAGATCCCAACCCCCTGGCATGCCCCAGTCAATTTTTGGCAAACAGCACGCCTGGACCCCAGGCCCATCCTCGGAACCGCAGGATATAGCACATCGATTTGTCCAAAAAAGGGCCCGTTCGCGCCGTGTCGGTAGTTTGACCAATTAAATAGCCTAGAATATTGAAACGGACCACAATGGGATGATTTCCAACTTTCCTAGCATGCCCTGGTCGAATTTCAGCCTACTGCATACCCGGACCCCCGGCCCACCATCAGAACTGTGGGATATAGCACATCAATTTAATCCAAAAATGCCCCGTTTGCACCGTTTCACCCGTTTTTTCAACCAAATGGCCTAAAATATTGAAACGAACCACAATGGGATGATCCCAACATCCCTGGCATACCCCGATCAATTTTCTACCCACAAAACGCCCGAACCCTGGTCCGGCCCCAAGAACCATAGGCTATAGCACACCAATTTGGTCCAAAAATGCCCCGTTTGTATCGTTTCGCCTGTTTGACCAACCAAATGACCTATAATATTGAAAAGGACGACACTGGGATGATCCATAACATCCCAGGCATGCCTCATTCAATTTTTAACCAACAGCACGTCGGACCTCAGGCCCACCACCGGAACCATGGATTATAGCACACCGATTTGGACCAAAAATGCCCCGTTCGTACCATTTCGCCATTTAACCAACCAAATAGCCTATAATATTTAAACTGACCACACTTGGATGATCCCCAATATCTCTGGCATGCCCCAATTAATTTTTGGCCCATAGAACGCCCAAATCCCTGGCCCATCCCCAAAACCATAGGTTATAGCACACCAATTTGTCCCAAAATGCCCCATTCGTGCAGTTTTGCCCATTTGACCAGCCAAATGGCATAAAATATTTAAACGAACCTTGTTGGGATGATCCTCAACCTCCCTATCATGCCTTGGTCGATTTTAGGCCCATAACATGCCCGTACCTCGGTCCCACCCCTACAACCGTGGGCTATAGCACATCGATTTGGCCCAAAAATGCCTCGTTCATACTGTTTTGCCCGTTTGACCATCTAAACAACCAAGAATATTAAAACGGACCATAATATGATGATCTCCAACCTCCCTGACATGCTCTGGTTAATTTTTAACCCACGGCATGCCCGAACCCCGGGCCTACCCCCAAAACCGTGGGCTATAGCACATCGATTTGGCCCAAAAATGTCCCATTCGCGCCGTTTTGCCTGTTTTACCAAGCAAATAGCCTAGATTAATGAAACGCACCACACTGGGATGATATCCAACCTCCCTGACATGCCTCGATCAATTTTAGTCCTACAGCATTGCCAGACCCCGAGCCTACCCCCAAAACCGTAGGTTATAACATACCGACTTTGACCAAAAATGGCTCGTTTGTTCCGTCTCACCCATATGACCAACCGAAAGGCCTAGAATATTGAAATATAATATACTAAGATGATACCCAACCTCACTGGCACACCGCGATCAATTTTTGACCTACAACATGCCCGGAGCCCGAGCCCACCCCCGAAATCGTGGGCTATAGCACACCGATTTAGCCCAAAAATGCCCCTTTCATGCTGTTTCTCCCGTTTGACCAACCAAATGGTCTAGAATACTAAAACGAACCACACTGGGATGATACCCAACCTCCCTGGCACTCCCCGATTGATTTTCAGCCCACAGCACGCCCGGACCCCTAGCCCACCCCTTGAACCATGGGCTATAGCACACCGGTTTGGCCCAAAAATGCCCTGTTCATGCCGTTTCACCCGTTTCACTGATCAAATAGCCTAGAATATTAAAACAGACCGCAATGGGACGATCCTCGATCCATTTTCGACCCATAGCATACATTGACATCAAGCCCACCCCCGAAACTATATCATACAGTGATTTAGCTCGAAAATGCCTCGTTTGCACCGTTTTGCCCGTTTGACCAACCAAATGGCATAGAATATTGAAATGGATAACATTGGGATGATCCTCAACCTCCCTGGCAGTCCCCAATCAATTTTTGGCATATAACACACCTGGACCCCGAGCCCACCGTCAGAACCGCGGGCTATAGCACACCAATTTGGCCCAAAAATGCCCCATTCACGCTATTTTGCTAGGTTGACCAACCAAATGGCCTAGAATATTGAAACGACCCACAATGGGATGATACCCAACTTTTCTATCATTCCCTGGTCAAATTTCAGCCCATAGCATGGTCGAACCCCAGGCCCACCCACGAAACTGTGGGCTATAGCACATCGATTTAGCCCAAAATTGCCCTATTTGTGCCATTTTGCCCATTTGACCAACCAAATGGCCTAAAATATTAAAGCGGATCACACTGGGATGATACCAACCTCCCTGGCATACCTCGACCTATTTTTGACCCACACTACGCTCGGACCCCGGTCCCACCTCCTGAACCGTGTGTTATGCACACCAATTTGGCCCAAAAATGCCCTTTGCACCGTTTCGCCTGTTTGACCAATCAAATGGCCTAGAATATTAAAATGGACCATACTGGGATGATCCCTAACATCCCTGGCATGCCCCGATTGATTTTTGACCCACAGCATATCATATACCGGCCCACCACCAGAACCATGGGCTATAGTACATCGATTTGGACAAAAAATGTCATGTTTGTACCATTTAACCAACCATATAGCCTAGAATATTGAAACAGACCAAACTAGGATGATCCTCAATATCCCTGACATGCCTCGGTCAATTTTTGCCAATTGCACGCCTGGACCCCGGGCCCACCCCCGTAATCATGGTCTATAGCACATCAACCGTTTGTCCAGTCAAATGTCCACAAAAAATTAAATGGACCATACTGGGACAATCCCCAGCATCTTTGGCATGCCCCGACCAATTTTTTGACCATAGCACACCCCGACCCCATACTCATCCCCAAAACTGTGGGCTGTAGCACACCGATTTGGCCCGAAAATGCCCTATTTGTGCCATTTCCCCTATTAGTCCACCCAAATGGCCACATAAAATTAAATGGACCACACTGGAATGATCCCCAACCTTATTGACCTGTCCCATTCGATTTTAGGCGCACAGAACGCTCGTATCCCAGGCCCACCCCCAAAATCGTGAGCTATAGCACACCGATTTGGCCTAAAAGCAGCCTGTTAGCGGTATTTCGCCTGTTTGTCCACCCAAATATCTCAAAAAAATTAAATAGACTATACTGGGACTATCCCCAACCTCCTGGAATACGTCGATCGATATTTCGTCCAAAATACACCCGCGCCCATCCCCAAAACCATGGGCTATAACATACCAATTTGGCCCAAAAATGACCCGTTCGCGTGGTTTCGCCCGTTTGTCCACACAAATGACCATGAAAATTTAAACGAACCATACTGGGAAGATCATCAACCTTCCTGGCATGCCCTGATCAATTTTCAGCCCACAGCATGCCCGGATCCTAGGCCCACCCCTGAAATCGAGAGTTATAGCACACTGATTTGGGTAGAAAATGCCCCGTTTACGTCATTTTGCTCATTTTTTCAAACAAATGGCCATAAAAAAATTAAATAGACCATACTGGGATGATCCCAAATCTCCCTTGCATACCTCGATAAATTTTTGGCCCACATCATGCTCGAACACCGAACCCACCCCTGAAATCGTGGGCTATAACACACTGATCTGGCACAAAAATGCCCCATGCATGCCGTTTTGCCCGTTTGTCCATCCAAATGTCCTTAAAAAATTAAACAGACTATACTGGGACGATCCCAACCCTCCTTGCATGCCCCGGTCGACTTTTGACCCACAGCAAGACCGAACCTCGGGCCTACTCCTAAAATCGTAGGCTATAGCACACCGATTTATCCCGAAAATACTCCATTCGCCCTGTTTTGCCTGTTTGTCCACCCAAATGGCCACAAAAAATTTCGTGGACCTTACTGGGATGATACTAAACCTCCCAGGCATGCCCCAACTAATTTTTGACCCACAACGCACTTGGACCCTAGGCCCACCTATGAAATCGTGGGCTATAGCACACCTATTTGGACATAAAATGCCTCATTCACGCTGTTTCACAATTTTGTCCACCCACATGGCCACCAAAAATTAAACGGATAACACTGGGATGATCCCCAACCTCCCTGGCTTACCCCAGTATATTATATGCTCATATCACGCTCGTACCCCAAGCCCACCCCAAAATCGTGGACTATAACCCAATGATTTGGCCCAAAAATACCTCATTCGTGCCGTTTTGCCCGTTTGTCCACCCAAATGGCCAAAAAAAATAAAATGGACCGCACTGGAATGATCAACAATCTCCCTGGCATGACCTGGTCAATTTTTAGCCCACAGCACGCTTGCACCCTTGGCCCACCCCTAAAACCGTGGGCTAAGCACACCGATTTGGCCGAAAAATGCTCCCTTTGCGCCGTTTCAACCATTTATACACGCAAATGGCCACAAAAAATTAAAGGGACCACACTAGGATGGTCCCCAACATCACTGGCATTCCCTAGTCAATTTTTGGCCCACAGCACGCCTAGAATCCGAGCCCACCCCCAAAACTGTGAGCTATAGCATATCGATTTAACTGGAAAATGTCCCGTTCGCACTGTTTAATCGATTTGTCCACCCAAATGGCCACGAAAAATTAAACAGACCACACTGGGATGATCCGCAACCTCCCTGGCATGCCTCGATCAATTTTTGGCCCACAACATGCCAGAACCCCGAGCCCACCGCCTAAACCGTGGGCTATAACACACCGATTTTGCCCGAAAATGCCTCTTTTATTCTGTTTCGCCTGTTTGTCCACCCAAATAGCCATGAAAAAATAAATGGACCACACTGGGATGATCCCCAACCTACCTGGCGTGCCCCATTTGATTTTCAGCCAATAGCATGCCCGGACCCCGGGGCCACCCTCGTAGTCGTGGGCTATAGCACATTGATTTGGCCCGAAAATGCTCCTTTTGCATCGTTTCACCCATTTGTCCACCCAAATGGCCACGAAAAACTAAACGGACCACACTGGGATGATCTCCAACCTCCCTGGCATGCCCCAATCAATTTTTGGATAACATCAAGCTCCGACCCCGGGCCCATCCCCAAAACCGTGGGTTGTCGCTAACCGATTTAGCCCAAAAATGCCTCGTTCGTGTTGTTTTTCCTGTTTGTCCACTCAAATGGCCAAAAAAAATTAAATGGACCACACTGGGACGATCCTTAACTCCCCTGTCATACCCCATTTGATTCTTGGCCCACAGCATGCCCGAATTTTGGTCCCACCCCTGAAACTATGGGCTATAGCACACTATTTGGCCCAAAAACACCCCGTTCGCGCTATTTTGCCTGTTTGTTCACCCAAAATACCATGAAAAATTAAACGAACCATACTAGGATGGTCCCCAACCTCCCTACCATGCCTCGTTCGATTTTTGGCCCATAGTAAGATCGAACCTCGGCCCCACCCCTGAAATCGTGGGCTATAGCACATCGATTTCACCTGAAAATGCCCCATTCGTGCCATTTCATCCGTTTGTTCACCCAAATAGCCACAAAAAATTAAA
>NW_025887489.1:0-2219 GCF_002878395.1 Capsicum annuum
AGCATCTTCTTGTGCTTCCTCAACAACAGTGGTCTGACCATCTACCGCTCGAGCTACTTGCTCGAGGACCGTGGCGTTGTATATGAGGTTTTTCTCAGCTTCTGTGATATAGTTGTCCCACCAGTGTTTTATCATACCAGTAAAACCTGAGACAATCATGGTGGCGGCTCCTTTGTCAGAGGAACCTTTGATTTTGTAGGCAGTGATAGCTACAGCTATCTCATGGAGTTTATTGTAGATTTGATGTTCTGCCAGACCATCAATATTCCATTCGGTAATTCCTCTCCCATCATGATTACATGTAGAGAGGTATGGATTTTCTTCAAACTGGACATCTGGGGGAGAAGGTTTTCTATAGTAATTTTTTCTAGTGGAAAACCTTTCACTGGTCAGTTTAGAAAGAGAATTCTTCTCCTTAGAGCTGGGAGTTCCTTTAGAACTAGAAGGTTCTTTAGAACTAGAAGGTTTTTGGGAGATTTTAAACTTGGTGAGTTTGGCATTGATTTTTTCTAAAATCTGGTCCGATATTTTAAAATCATCATTCAAGTTCGGGAACTTATCTTTGTGGAATTCTGGAATCTTGAAAATGGGATTTGAAAGAGGTGTAGAGCTAGGAACGCTCTTGACTGGTAAGGGAGCAGAAAGAGGAGATGTCTTGGTATCCTCTATCTGTTGAGAAATGGTATAGAGAACTTGATTAGTATAATTGTTCTGTTCAATTATTCTATCAAGGTCTCTGCATTGAGGAGTCATAGTGCCCCTTTCAGATTTAGTTTTGAAGGGTGAAGCCTTAATGACTTCATTGGAGTAGGAAATGTTAAGTCCTTCTAAAGGAGGAGTTGTGGATTCTACCACAGTGTTTCTTTGGGTGTACCATTTGGTAACGATAACGTTTAGGGACTCCGTCTGGTTTTCAATTCTTCCAGTTTTCTCAAACCAGAAGAAGAATTCCATATCGCATCGGAGTCTTTTCATGTCGGCTATCCATAACCTACCAAACTCCTTTTGCTCTTCCGCGGAGTAAGTACTACCGTACCATCTCCTTTTGAGAGTGTCCTTTGGATGATTCCATCGGACCTTTAAGGCCGCTAGGTCTGGAACATATTCCTCATCAGCCGTTTTGATGACAAATAGGCTAGGGTCTTTTCGGACCCTTTGAGGAGGAGCCATATCGGAGGCCGAAGGGCTTCCTGGCTCGTAAAGGTTTTCGGGTTCGTTGACCCTTGTGTTTTGGTAATGGACCTTTGGAATAGGACCAGAGTAGTCAACTCCTTGAACCTTTCCTTTGTCCTCGTCGTGATCCATACTCTCCGGGGGTTTGGAAGTAGAGGCACGAGTGGAAAGTGATCGGCGAGAAGAAGAGTGCCGAGCCGGGTCTGGACCTAGAAATTTGAGGTCGATGGAGCCGTCAGGGTGTTGAATCACCCGTTCGATCGCAGATTTTTCGGAATAAAGCCGAATAGGTTGGGTGATGGCCTCAAAGTGCCAATCATTACTGTGTAGGATATCATCCCACACAAGAGCCTTTGGAACAAAGATGGTGCTACGATCTTTGTTTGCTTCCATGAGGGTCATAACCCCTTTAGGGCTCGTGAACCTAGCTTTAGGGGCTAGGGTAGTACCCATAAGGCGATAATAGACGCGGTATATGATTGCTATTTCTCGTGTATTCTCCTTACTATTCATGTTTTTTGTTTTAACATTCAGTGTTAAAACATCCATGATGTTAGGGTCATTGATATCAACGGAGAAATTTGGGTAACAATTAAAGTATACCGGGCCGTCGGCTAGGTTACTTTGAATTACTCCTAAGAGTGAATCGTCGAAATTTAATAGACGAGCATCTCTTAAGATAGCACAGACAGGGATATCTAAACCCTGTCGGAAAAGAGGCTTAATAGCCACTTGAACAAGTCCAACATACAAATAATTAAACTGATTTTTAAATCTGTTTATATCAAGTTCGTTGAACAGTTGAATAATTTCTAATGAATTATTAATAGCAACAGTGGACTCGGAGGTCTTGATATTATGTTTTTTCAAAAAACTAAATTTTCCAATTTGATAAATTGTATTGAAAGATTCTTCTGGAATACTCCAGTTTTGAAGATAATTTTCAATAGTAGCAATCGGGGTTGCTTGAGAAGACAAATTAACAGTGTTTTTAACATGATTATTCATCATTTAAACAAAACTGTCTAGAGGCTAACAGAGCAAAC
>NW_025887490.1:0-1271 GCF_002878395.1 Capsicum annuum
ATAAAACTGTAATTAAAATATTATAATAGATATTTAAAATAAATTTTTTCTATAAATTGATTTTAGTAATAAAAGTCTATTGATACAAGTCCTCTTTGGTCATTTATCTCAAAAAAGTATTTCTTGAAAAAAATTATCCAAACACAATGTGTTTATCAAAAGTAAAAAAAAAAAATACTTTTCTGAAAAACTATTTTATAAAAGTGCTTTTACATAAGCAGTTTTGTAAGAGCCCGTTTGGATAGGCTGAAAAAAATCGGCTGAAAAAAAGTTTTTGAAAAGTGTTTTGAAAGTGCTGAACTTATTTTTAAAATGGAAAAGGGTCAAAAATACCCCTGAACTATCTGAAATGGCTCAAAAATATCCTTCGTTAGTTTTTTGGCTAAAAAATACCCCTCCATTAAATATTTAGCTCAAAAATACCCCTCCTTCTAACAGAATTCCATCAAAGCCGCCACCTAGATTAAAAAAGCCAGCTCAACATTCCACATCAGCTATAGTTTCTTACCCATAAGCTTACCCGACCCAATAACCATAGACCCGATCCTATAAATAAATAGAAAAGGGTATATCCATTAGCAAGCTCATTTGACGTAAAATCCTCCAACCTCACTTGTGCTATTTAGTTCGACGATAAAGGATAATATTGCCTATGGGAAGGATGATGCAACTCTTAAAGAAATTAAAGCAGCAGTTAAGGATGATGCAACACTAATTTATTAATTTAGTGTGTTGTGGTGATGTTGACTTAAGTTGCGGAAGTATTTGATGATTTGTGGGATGTAGTTACATATTTTGATGATTCTAGACTATTATGAATTTGTATAGATTAAGTGATATCCAGTTTGTACCACTCACATATTTTGATAGTGTTGAAACCACTGTCAATATGATTCTATTTCTCTTCTTCTGTAATATGGTTTCCAGTTTTCATACTTCGGGATGGTCTTTTTGTTTTAGTTACTGTCAACGTGATTTCTAATTTTAGTTTGAGTAATTTGATAGAATACACTATTTTCTGATGAATGACCAGTAATTAGTATTTCTCCTATGGGATTGCATTTCTGCTAGACCTGAAAGACTTTGTTTTGGAATTTTAGCTTAGTGGTAAAACACTGTGGTAAACTAAGTGATCTTATCGTTGCTCTTTCTGCTTGTTTATAGAGGTTGCAGAGAAAAAATATAGTTTACCTCTAAGATGCAGCCTCTACGACTTGTTGAATAGAATAACAACGATAAGATCACTTTTTTTATGAGGGGAAGGTATTATA
>NW_025887491.1:0-3208 GCF_002878395.1 Capsicum annuum
TGTTCACATCATATTGCCAGGGTCTTCCAAGAAGAACATGACATGCATCCATATCAACCACGTAACATAGAACATTTGATCGATAATACTTACCCAAAGAAAGTGGTAACCAACATTGTTTGGTGATCCTGATCTTCACTCCTTTCTGGAGCCATCCGATAGTATATGGATTCGGGTGATCATGTGTCTCAAGATTTAAGTGTTTAACCATGTTTTCAGAAACTAAATTCTCACAGTTACAACTATCAATTACCAACTTGCATACTTTTCCATTCACAGTGCATTTGCTTTCGAATATCCTCTTTCGTTGTCTCTTCAGGTTGCATGGTTGAGCATAGAAGGCGTTTGCATGGTTGAGCATAGAAGGCGTTTGCATGGTTGAGCATAGAAGGCGTTTGACCACACATACTATTTCTTCTTCCTCTTCTTCACATAGTTTGGGTTAACCTTCACTTTCATAGTTGTCCACCTTTTCATCACTTTCATCACGATGAGTGGTGTTGACAAACTTCCTTCTTGGACAGTTGGTTGATGTGTCCCTCTTCGTGGCACTTGTTACACTTGATCGTATTAGATGGTTACTTATCATTATTTTTGCTAGAAGATGGTGCCTTTTCATCTTTCTTTGCTTTAGATGGAATAAACTTCCCCTCCTCTTGGCGTGGAGAACTTTTTGATATACTTTCTGGGCGAGAATAAGATGTGGCTTTATAAGACTTCTTGGTCTTTATATATCTCTCAGCTTTCAAGGCAAGAGTTTGAGCTTGATCTATTGACCAAATTTGTTGTATGCCAAGACATTCTTGGATAGAATCATTGAGACCATTGATATACCTTGCGACTTGTTGGTCTTCATTTTCAGAAAGATTGCACCTTACTTGTAATCTTAAGAACTCCTCTGTATAATCAGAAACAGATTTATTACCTTGAACACAGTTATGGAACTGTAGGTACAAGAGTTGTTCATTATCTGCAGGCAAGAACCTAGACTTTAGAAGTGCTTTCATTTGTGGCCAATATCTTACACGATTTTCACCCCTCAAACGAAGCTCTTCTTGATGACGATTTCACCAAGCTCCAGCACCTCCTTTCAATTTATATGCCACCAATGGTACTTGACGTTCTGGAGGGATGTTCATAATCTCAAAGAATGTCTCCACCTCATAGATCCAATCAAGAAACCCTTCAATGTTTACATTACCATTGAAAGTTGGGGATTTCAGCCTTAATCTTGTACATATCTCCACCATTTGCATGACCTCTTCTTGGTTGTGCATAAAGACCATGTTCCTCCACATCATCTTCCTCTTCCACATATTGAGCTCGATGTTGTCTCCGGTTTCTGGCAACACCTCCTTAATTGTTTCTCACTAATACAACAAGTTCTTCAAACCTCCTAGTGAGTTCTTCACGAAGAGTAGCGATTTGTTGATCCAATCTTTCTTCTAGGTTATTCACCCTCATTGTAAGATCCTCTGTTGCTCTGATACCTCTGATACCAAACTGATGTAGCACACAATGTTTAGAGGAACTCTCTAATGTGCTAAATAAAGTAAACCACACAATTTGTTGAAGGACAACTTCAACGTGTTGTAAGATAACGCGTTAAAGACAATCCGAATCCACGGATAACATGAACTTAATCCAAAGCCCTTAAAATACAAGATCTAATCCAAGACCTTAAAAGAAAACACAAAGTTTCATTAATAGAAGAGTTGAATTAAAAAACTACATAGCTAGAGGTCATTGCCTCTATTTATAGGCTTCAAAAGCCTTTGTACAACTCATTGACAACTCATACACAACTCATTGACAACTCATTTTCTTAATAGCTAAGTATTCTAGACTTATGTAAAAGATAAACTTGACAACTAGTAGCAAAATTCAAATTGACTTTCTCTTTCTATAAGTAGCAAAGTTGATTTTTGATTCATGAAGGTTCTGGACTAGGTTTAGAATTTTAATGTTCCTCATCAGAATTTCTGCTATTACATGTTCAGATGGGTAAATTATTTGTTTTGTTTCGATGTTTCTATTCTATCTACTGACATGATTGTAATGTTTTCATCGAAAACAATAAGCAAAGGATAGCTTGATTGCCATATAACTGATGCATCACACGTTAAAGTATAATAGCATGTAAACAAGCTTTTCATGGAATGGAAAAATGTGCCACGTTTCAAACACCTAGCATCTATTAATAGTTTTATGAAGTGTTACATGTAGTTAAACTTAACAAGTTTCTTTTTGCACTACTAGGTATAACACATTGTATCGACTTTTACAGATTTACAATACACTTTGTTGGGCCAGAGTATTCACAGATAAGTAATATATACACATTCATAATAGGAGTTTTAAATGAAGCGTCCATCACATTAGATCCGCCCGCTGAGTATAGCAACACCCAATTTGTTTGACAAATCTGAAATCCGCAGGCTTTTCACTTTAATAAATTGTTACTATCGAGATTCTCTCTTTTATATTCCCAGTTTTATCTGTTTGAATTGGATTTAGATTGCAGTGAATTAACTGTAGTGAAAGTGAAGAAAGGGCAGGAAAATGGATCCGGATTCAGTGAAATCGACTCTATCTAATTTGGCATTTGGTAATGTTATGGCTGCTGCTGCTCGTGATTACCAAAAGGTATCTGCTTTTTTTTTTTTCCTTATCTCTCTCTCTCTCTCTGTTATTGTTCCGTCCTAATTTCCTGTAGGTGAATTTGGACATAATAGCCGATAGCAGTAGGCGAAGCAACACAGTTTGCGGATTACATTTTGTTTTTTAAAGTGTAGAAATAAAGTTTAGATTTTTAAGTGTCCGAGTAGAGTGGAATGGATATAAATGATTCATATAGCCAACTTCTACTAGTTTGTGATCGAGCCTATATTTTATTGTAGTAAAGTTTGAATCTTTATTGTATTCATATAAGACAGGTGTAGTTGTATCTAGTTAAAAGATACAATGGATTGTTTCTTCTAAGGTTACTAACTAAATTGTATAAATTCTCTTTTGAATTTAAGACCCACCCCTTCTTTTGAAGTTACCAACTCAATCAGCTGGCCTTGACGGAAATGCAAAAACGATCATATATTGTTTTATAAAAGCAGAATACATCGAAAGTCCCTAAAATTCATCAGTAAATTTTATATAGACATTGGAACTATAATATGTTCCAATTCAGCATATGAATATATGATAAAGTATT
>NW_025887492.1:0-1105 GCF_002878395.1 Capsicum annuum
AGGACCCTCCTGAAAAATATAATTTTACTTTCTATTCAGAACCCTCCTAAAAAATGGGACTTTACTTCTATTAAGGACCCTCCTGAAAAATGATTTTACTTTGTGTTTAGTACCCTTTTGAAAAATTAGATTTTAGTTCTGTTCAGGACCCTCCAGAAAAATGGGACCTTACATTCTGTTCAGGAGCCTCCAGAAAAATAGGATTTTACTTTCTGTTCAGAACCCTCCTAAAAAATGGGATTTTACTTTCTGTTCAGGAACATCCTAAAAAATGGGACTTTAGTTTTGGTTCAGGACACTCCGGAAAAATAGAAATTTACTATATGTTAAGGATCCTCTTAAAAAATGGGACTTTAGTTTCAGTTAAAAACCCTCCTTAAAAGTAGGAATTACTTTCTGTTCAGAACTCTCCTAAAAAATGGGAATTCACTTTCTATTTAGACCCTCCTGAAAAATGGGACTTTACTTTGTGTTCAGGACTCTCCTTAAAAATGGGATTTTACTTTTTGTTTAAGACCTTCCTGAAAAATGGGACTTTACTTTCTGTTCAGGACCCTTCAAAAAATGGTATTTTCCTATTTGTTTAAGACCCTCATGAAAAATGGGATTTTACTTTCTGTTCAGGACCCTCCAAAAAATGGGACTTTACTTTCTGTTCTGGACCCTTTTGAAAAATGAGATTTTACTTTTTTGTTCAGCACTTTCCTAAAAAATGAGATTTTACTTTCTGTTCAGCACCCGTTTAAAAAATGATATTTTACTTTCTGTTCAGGACCCTTCTGAAAAATAGGATTTTACTTAATGTTCAGGACCCTCCTAAAAAATGGGATTTTACTTTCTATTCAGGACCCTCCTGAAAAATAGAATTTTACTTTCTGTTTTGGAGCCTACTGAAAAATAGGACATTACTTTCTATTCAGGACCTTCCTAAAAAATAGGATTTTACTTTCTATTCAGGACCCTCCTGAAAAATAGGGCTTTTCTTTCTGTTTTGGACCCTACTGAAAAATAAGACTTTACTTTCTGATTTGGACCCTCCTAAAAATAGGACTTTACTGTCTGTTCAGGACCTACCTGAAAAATTGAAGGTTACTTTATGTTCAGG